>NC_135215.1:34628970-34668201 GCF_052324685.1 Brachyhypopomus gauderio | reverse complement strand
CTTCAGGTAAGGATCACGTCTGCCCCCTTCACACAGAATTTGAGGTATCCATATTGTTTCTAGGCTGCATTTTAAGGGGGGCAGAGGTGTCGAATGACCAGACGAGGATTGAATGACGGGCTTCAGAGTGTCAGGGTTCACCATAGGTTCTCAAGCATAAACACCGGCTTGAAAGCTTAAACTGAAGATTAAAACTATTAGTGGTTTATCTGGCACTGGCAGGAAGAAAACAGCACAAATGACCCTTTTTTCATATGTCTGCCTTTCAGGTCACTGAGTATGTAAACTCTTTACCATGTATAGAAATGCTAAACTGAGTGAGTTTGTATAACTCACCGTTTGTAAAACTACTTTTTATTGTACTTTAAGCACTACACAATACAACAAACAAACAAAAGCCCAAATAAAGTGCACTTCCCATAGACGGTAACTGTTACATGTTTAGCTTGGACTAATGCAAGTATTACATAGGAGGGACGTACTAAAGCGCATGTATGATGCATGAAGAACCTGATCTAGGTGTTCGCAGGGATGTGGATGAGCAGGTTATCTGATGCCTACAGGATCATGCGATGGGAGGAATTCAGCAGGACGTGACAGGACGTAACAGGGCGGGTCCACGTGGCTCTCACGGGTACGCAGTAGATTAGAGACACCAGTCCTGCGCTCTTTCGTCTGATTAAAGGGCGAAAAGGACCGTCTGCTGGCCAAACCCCAGCACTGACCCCCCCCCCCCCCCCCCACCCCTGAAACCCCTCGACATGCAGAAAACAAGAGCGTTTATGGAAATGAGCAGAAAATGTTTAGAGCCTGCAAGAACCCCACTGTGCAGATTTAATCCCAATCCCGATTCAAGCCTGCAGGCCCAGTGAGGAAGGAGGGCCGCTTCTCCGCTGGACACCTGCTGTCTTCACTGATCGGTGAGCCCGGCTGGTCCTGACAGAGTCTCCTCGCTGGCACTCAACACCTCTCTCTGCTGCTTACATGAACCTTGGAGACAGGCCATCAGGGAGTAACCCCCACCATCCATGTCGTCCTGCTAGAACATCCTTCTCCGGCTGTAGGCAGCTGTATTTCACACCTTGTTCAGTTTCCTCCGCCCTAATTGAGCATGATTAGCACGACACCCAACACCAGGTTTGTGGACCGGCTCCTGAGCCCCTTCTCCCTGACGATGACGGGCAGCGTCAAAAGATTCTTCAGGGGGCAGCTCGGTGGTGCCGTTGTGCCCGTAGTCCTGGAGGGGCGTGGAGCGGTGAGCTCCGTGGCCAGGCGAGCGCAGGGTTGGCCTCCCTCGAGCAGAGTGGCCCTGGGACGACCCGTCGGAACAGAGCGGTGGCGGTGCTCAGCTCCGAGACAGCGGCGTTTACCCCGCGACCGCTCTACCTACAGGACGGGGTCTGCTCCGCCAAACAACAGGAGCATTGTTAATCTGGCCATAATGAAGCCTTATCTCGTAGACGTGGGATTAAGTTCCAGAGGTAGCCTATACCGACGCAGCTTTGGACAGAGGAAACGGAGGAGGGATTGGAAAGTGTGGGTGAGAGTGACAGAGCGAGAGAGAGAGGGAGAGACAGAGAGGGAGAGAGATTGAGAGAGAGAGAGAGAGAGAGATTGAGGCAGAGACAGACAGAGAGATTTTCAAAAGATGGAGAGATAAAGAGGAAGAGATAAAGAACGCAGGCCTGAGAGACAGAGATGCAGATGATAAGCTCTGTAATCGGCTCACCTTCTCTAACCAGCTTAACCTTAGACACCTGAACAGACTGGCCGTCTGATTAGGCCTGCGGCACAAACAGTGAGGGCCCGCTTAAGGTGGGGACCACCACTCCCTCCATCACGTCTCTACACCATCTCCTCAACGTTGACGTCCAGCCTGGGTGGCCTGCTGACTAGAAGGAACTGAACTGACCTCTGGGTCCCAGTAAACCTCAAACCCACACTGAAACCTATGGGACATCCCAGGGGTTAGAGGCAGATGGCCAAAATGAAGGGGGGGTACATGGGGGAATGTAAACACTTTCCTATGCAAGGAGAAAAACACGGCAAGTATATTTTGGGCCACCAGAACCAGAACCAGAGATGTAGATGTGGTGGATAAAACCGCACCAGCAGCAACGTGTAAAGATCTTTTCCCGCACCTCCTTGTAACCGGGTTATCAACCAGGAAATAGCCCGACCTGGCCGGAGGCTCACGTTTCCCAATCTCTCTCTCTAATCTCGCCTCCCCTCCTATACGTACGCCGAGGCTCGACGCACGCGCGGAAACGTGAGCACGTCGCGAGCGTCAGCGGCCGCCCTGGGACAGGAAGCTGGAGAGAAGGAGCCTGGGGGGGACAGAAGGGGGGGACAGAAGGGGGGGACGACAGAAGACGCAGACAGAGCCAGAAGCCAAAGGTGGCGAGTGAGTCCCTCACCTAGCGCATGTCAAACAAGCGTCTCTTTCACTGCGGTCCAAATGACATTTAATTTGATTCTGCCGTTGATCTTTTCCGATATCGCAAATGCTTCCAAGACATCCATTCTGCCCGGCGGCCCACGAACAGTCCGTCATTAGCCAGGGCAAAAGTCCCGGGTGAGCCGTCACACACCACGCCATATGTTCACGCATGCATACACACACGCGCACGCGTGTGTGTGTGTGTGTGTGTGTGTGTGTGTGTGTGCGTTGGCCCCCACCCTACACACACACACACACACACACACACACACACACACACACCCACACCCACACACACAGGCAGCATAATAGCATCCTGAAATGAAACCACTTGGAAAGCACTTGTCAGAAGCTTTCATTGGGTACATTTAGTCATCGAGTGTCACGGAGGTGAGGTGGCAGGCTCGCTGGCCCCGGGCGAGACGGTGCGGGACGCCGGGACATGGCGGGCTTCCTGCGGGCACACCACCCTCTCCACCCTCCCCGACCTAGGGCACTACACTGGGGTTTCAAGTGTCCTCACTCTACGTGACAGCACTGATTTCCTGAAACCCCATTGTGGAAATCATCACTGTGTGTGTGTGAGTGTGTGTGTGTGTGTGTGTGTGTGTGAGTGTGTGTGTGTGTGTGTGTGTGTGTGTGTGTGTGTGTGTGTGTGTGTGTGTGTGTGTGTGTGTGTGTGTGAGTGAATCATGCTCAGCTCTCTGAATGAGGAGTCAGTGTGCTGACAGTAGTCTGTTCCTGAACCTAATTCATTCCCCCCCCAACCATATTTTTCTTCTCCTCATTAGTGACCCCTAGTGGGAGACAGGAGGATATACTTTCAGGCCCTCACAGACACATTCCCCACTCAGACACACCTCCAAGTGCCAAACAATCTTCATCCCAAGGGGCAGAGAGAGAAAAGACAAAAAAAACACTTCACTGCTGAATCCATGTGTGTCTGTGTCAGCTCTCTGGGGAGCTAAGACTCTCTGTAGCGCACAAGTGGCCGTGAGAACTGGATACACATAAAACAGAGATCCCATTTCCACTCCACACTTCAAATACTGCTCAAATACTGCTCAAATACTGCTCAAATACTGCTCAAATACTGCTTCAACAGACACATTTAACTTTATATTAGCATTTGACCATTTGGAAATTAGAAAGTTTCAGTAACGTTCTATACATTTTAACCAGGAAACAGAACATGACTTTAAAAAAAGTTTTTTTTTTTTTTATTGCAGAGATCAACACCAACAGTATGATAAACATTTGCTTGTAAATAAGTTTTATGACGGTCTGTAAGTAAATGGCTGGCGTTGGGAGGCGAGAGAGTGAGCGTTTGACGTGTGCTTTTACGTCCCCGTCGTGTTTGGGTCTAGCGGGACACGTGCAGGTTAATGTGCGGGTTGTTGAGGGCCACTCCCTGGCACCCCGGCTGGCCCTCTGGAGCGCATCGACACTCCTGATCCAGACGGACAAGGCCGGTTCCCCCCCAGCCGCCAAGCTCTCTGCTTCGAGCCACAGCGGAGCGTACACGGACATTAACGGAGCCTCGCAGTGGAATTAGCCCATTAATGTAATGCTAACAAGATGGAATTCTCCTCCCTGGGGCAAAATATTCCACCAGCATCTGCACTGTTGTTCTTTTTTTTTGTAAGTCACTCAGCTTATCTGAAAGGAGGCGATCGATATGCCAGCATTACAGTAAACAGATAAACTAGCGCTACTGCAGAGGTTTGGGGTGGGGAGGGGTCTCGGCCCATTACGGAGCAGAGATGAGGGTGGGTTAGCGCATGCCTGCCCCGTTCATGATCCAACAGAGAAAAGTGCAGAATCTCCTCACTGACTCCACAGGCAAAGACCTGGTAACAATGGACAAACTATGAAAGCTTAAAATAGCTTGAAGTCCTCATGAAACGGCCAGTTGACAAAGGATTAGCAAAACAACAGCCGTTCAACACCCTCTCTGCAGCAGAGAGACAGAGGCCAGATCACACTAATGGCACCCAGGCTGCTTGGCTTCAGAGCTCCCAGGACCCTGGTCCAGGTCTTTGGGGAGCTGGGACACGTAGTGGATTAATGCAAGACTGCAAAGGTTATCAGAGGATCAGCACCTTCTAATCTCAGGGTAAGGAGGAGAGGGAGGTGTGTGTGTGTGTGTGGTGGAGGGTGTGGACGAGAGAGAGAGAGAGAGAGAGAGTAAATGAGGTGGGGAGGAGGCCCCAGTGATCACACAGCCGGTCTTCCTGTCCTTATCTCTCCTCTGCTCGTGGAGGAAACAGAAGTGTGACAGGTTGTCACCTGGTCCCCTTCACACTTACCAACCTCCACATGCCACTGAAGACACACGAAACAAGGACAATACGACTGAACCTTTCGCAGGGTTACTACTTTATGATAATTGTAGCTTTGGAGGAAGACGCTCGAGTATTGAGGAAGTGCAGTCCTCCACACGACGCATTCTGATTGGCCTTGTTGCCTGTCTGCGCACAGACTGCTGGTGGTAACAGGCTGAGACAGCGCAGTGACTCACGCAGGAGCTGGGGAACAGGATGTGATTTAATCCTTCACTGAAGGGCCACTTGAGCGTCTGACTGGAAAACAGCAGAGACAGACGTGCCTCAGACGTCTGTACTTTATGGGCACATCGAGTTGATCTCACGAGAAACGGGGGAGAGCAACGAGAACGTGGGAAGCGTTCAACTGACGATGCCAGTGCGATACATACATCGCACAAAAAAAAAACCCCACACACCCCAATGCACAGGCTCTGCTACACACACACACACACACACACACCGCGCACGCACACACATCACGCACACGCGCTCCACCCTCCTCAAAAACTTTAGTCAAGTTCATAAAAATCAATTACAATCTTAAACTTTTCAAATTTTCTGAAATTAATGACTGATTAAGAGAGAGCTGGAGAGAAAGGGTGAGAGTCAGAGGGAAAGAAAAAAAAAAATCAATAAACACTAGATGGCCTGTAAAAGCATTATAAATATAAGTAGCATTCCTCCATTAGGGGAGATTTGGAAAAAAGTAAATGCTAATGAGAGCACCAGAGGCCATTGGAGTCCATTAAGGGCCCTGTGTGGTGGAAACAGCCCTCACGTCGAGGTTATCTAGTGGCCAGGCACACAGCCTCCACAGACACCACTCAAACCCCACTCCCATTTCCCAGTGACGTACTGGACAAATGTGCCTTTTGTAAGCAAGCAAAGGAGAAATGGATGATACAAACGAGGCCCTTTTTTATTTTCTAAACAGTGCGCATTCTTATTCATTAGGCATTTGTAAGTATTTATGGCATTGAGGAGGAACTGTCTGAACGGTTAAGATAGAATAACTCTGGAAGTGGAATATGACCGCCAACCCCAGGAGAACGGTGTTTATCTAGGTTAAGAAGACAACTACAAAGGTTTCGGGCCATTAAATCTTTGTATAGAGTGGCTTTTGGTTAGAACCCTTTAAACTGTGCATTTCCTTAATGTAAACATGGTGTTTGTTGACCATGGGCAAAAAAGGTCAACAAGGCATTAAAATATCTGGTAATAACGACTGGTATACGGTTTATCTGGCCGTGACACATAATTCAACACGCCATTCATCTGAGGGTCAGAAATGTGCGATAAACAGATGTGAACGTTGGTACAGAGAGGCAGGCGTGCTGGGCACAGGTAGAGGTCTGCTTAGCTGGAGAGGCGGTGAGTGTGTGAGAGATTTGAGGAGCTTCAGGGGAGCTGCTACTCACCTGAGAGGAACGCGAGGGACGGCTGATGGAGACGAGGCTGTCGTGACTACCTGTAAGATCTGTTCCAGGGCAGACAGACCCCCTCCCACCTGGAAGGCTACCTGATCCGCGTTGTTCTGAGAGAGAGAGAGAGAGAGAGAGAGAGAGAGAGAGAGAGAGAGAGAGAGAGAGAGAGAGAGAGAGAGAGAGAGAGAGTGTGGGTCATGAACATGCACGTAGAGCCGAGCAGGTCGAGGTATCGCGTTGCGTTCGTAGAGGAGGGATCCACTCCCCCACCTCCCGCTCTCCAAACGGGACAGAGAGTGAAATGTGAAACAAAGTGATCCCCAAAGAATTCCTGCTAAATCTCAAAAGTGCACAACCCCCCCCCCCCCCCCCCCCCCCCCTGCCCCAGCCCCCCCCCCGCCACCAAACCCCGACACAGGACAACAAATACACGGAGCTGCACACAACCCCAGGGTGGTCTGATTCCACAATCCAGAGCTCAGGGAACAGAAACGCATCGGGTTAAAAAAAAAACGACCACGTAAAAGACAATACACTCTAAAACCCAAAGGAGAGAGAAAATGCATCCTTAACGTCATGCCGAGATTAGCCCAAAAGTACAAAGCAGGCTTGTTTCAAATGCAACGTGCAGTCGTTGTTATCATAGATAACAGCCATAAAACTTTTAAGAGGGGGGTCAACCAAACTGTGCCTGAAACTCATATGGTGTGGCTGAGTGTCCTTGACTACGGGGACGTAAACCAGTCATTTAACTGACCTGCTTTTCAAATCAAACTGTTTACAGACGTGACATTTTTACTTGCATCATAAAATTCCTTCAAGTTCAAAGTGGGATCCCTTTAAGTGAGTCATGTGTTTTAAGACACAGATCTCCAGATCTGCAGGGCTTTGAGCGGGGGAAGTGTCTCACAAACTGGCACTGGCCCCGTGTGCCCCCCCCAACTCTCCTTAAAGAAAAACCTCACTACAATAAGAAAACGTTTCTGGGCAAGGGACAATATTTATTATCTTTGACCCCACTGGAGAACTGGAGAGGTTTTCTTGTGAAACGCCTGGTGTGCACTAGCCCAGCTGGGCGGGGCCAGTGTTCTCGGGAGCGCACCGCAGACCCCTCCCACTCCAGACCCCTCCCACTTCCTAATGAGGTCAGCACATCCAGCGCTGAGTGACAGCACCCACAGTCGGGCACTTCAGGTTGTGTTTGTTCACGGGACGGCGTGGCCACCAACAAGCCCGGACATATTGAGCGCCAAACATTGAAGGCGCTTTGCAAAAATTACACATAAGCTCCTCTCCTGTCAATCAGGAGCGCCGCCAAAGAGCAGTTCCTGAAGATCCTGTGGCAGAAGAAGCGTGAACCCCGGCAGGGTTAAGAGACTGAACAAGCACACCGTCAGTTACAGCAAAGGCAGTCGGTGGGAGGTGGGGGAGAGATTAGGGAGATCTCTGTGGCGGCTCAGTCAGGCACAGACTCCCCACGCTGCTATTGCCCTGGCATGGCCTTGCCCCGCAGAACCTGCCCCAACTCCCCCGCCAGCACGGAGCCGAGCGTCTGGGCCACGGGGAGGGCGGGTTGGGTCCTCTCCTGGTGGCCTGTTTAGGAAGGTGGGGCGGTTAGATGGGGTCTGTGTGATCCTGGAGCTTAAATCAGAGAGAGAGGTATCACGACGCCTACTCTGGGCTCACTGACAGACGCCCGCATGAAGAGCTTACCTTCGGTCCGAGGAAGGAGTTTTATTTATTTATTTATTTTAAGAAGAAGGTAAAGTGAAAATTAGTATAACATTACACATCATACAAGCTGAAAAATCCCATTTCACGCCGTATTTAGAAAAATGTCAGATCCCGACAGCTGTAGGTAAACTCTGATTACAAGGGAACACTAAAGGGAGGAAGGATCTGTGTTTCATTATATCACCCCAAAACACACTGCAGTGTAACACACCATCCGAGAGGCCTGCGGAAGATTCTGTCCACTGTTACCAAATGTTGTCTTCATAGCCTCACACGGCTCTCCATACAAACATCTGGCTTTTATGGTGCTTTTTAAATAAAAAACATCCACGTCAGCTAAACAACCTGACTGTTTATTTGTGGCCACCACCATTTTCCGAAAAGCAGGTATGAGGTGTTAACATCATGTTTTGGTCTAAACAGTTAGCAATCTTCCCCCCCCTCCCTGATAACACAAGTCGTCTGCCAAAAATGTGGTTTTAAGTCGAGTTCTAATAGTAAGCCTTTGTGTTGTTAGCAAAACATTCAGCTCGAAAGCTAACCATTCGACTTGGTAGCGAACGCTGCCCTCGGCCATAAACGGCGGTTCTCCTCCCGTCCAATGGCGTGAAGCCGTGACATCTGGGCGGGGGCCGAGCGAAAGCCCTCCCACGGCGAGCTGGGAACGGGGCTCGTGAGTGAAGCACAAAGCTTCAGCTGATCACTCACTCTACGGAGGAGACGCGCTGCCTAATTTAGCCCACACTCACCCTTCCCCGACAGACACTCCAGTGATGAAATAATAGGATGAGAGGCGCTTTTTCACAAACAGCAGCCTCGTACAAAAGACTTGAAGACAGATGAGAGGGCAAGAGGAACGGTGGGAGGGGCTGAGGGGGGGGGGGGGGGGGGGGGGGTATCCTGAATTATACTGCTTGGAAACCTTATCCAATTATTATCCTGTGTCCACTTTAGCCCAGGCTAATCAGAGGGGCTGGCAGCTGCTCCTCACCCTGGCCGGGACGGAGGAGACGGACGTGGCCTGTGCTGTGACCTAAAAGGCAGGTTGGGATGGACACGTCCGGGCGCTGGCCTCCTAGACATCACTCTAATTAGCCCCCATAAAGGCAGAGGGGGGGGGGGGCACCCACGAATGCCACATCCCCCTCCGTACAACAACAGATGGAGAACAACTGGCTGAAAGTTGGATGGCGAGGTCCACCCGGGCACCTCAGAGCGATCCGTCTTTGGGCGGCCAGGACGAGAAGGTAAACAGAAACATTTTACAGTGATATAAATGAAGGAAAAAGTACGGACAAACTCGGTCAAAGCTTCAGCCTCGCATGAAATATTGAAAGGCACAAGAGGAGTAAACAAAGTTCCCGTTTATTGCAGACGGCTGGGCTAGAATCAGAGAGAAAGGGACCAAACCGTAGACCACAACAAGAGTTTTGCAGCCAACAGAGTAAAAGTTTGTATGTTTACGGGGCTTAATGGCGTGGAGTAAAGTATACAGTAGAGGATGATGTGTGACGCTTCATCTCAAACGAGACCGTTGGGTTTATGTCACACAGAGGACCACCATTCATTAGTGACACGCGAGGCACAAAATCAAAGGAACCGCAGGAACCGCAGGATGGTGTGTTCAAAGGAACCAACATCTCAGAAGTCCGTTGTACTGTTTGTATTTCCCTCTTAAATTTTGTGACAGGTTACAAACTTTAGCCACAGTACATATAGAACTTTATGCGAAAAGCCACAATCTAGATTGCTAACCAAAATACAGCACGCAGAAAGTGTTAAACTCTGACCAGTTTTCTCATGTTGCATTTCCACACAAATTTGATAAAACAGATTCTTTTTAACGTTTTCCTTTATATTTAAAGGGTCCAAAACTTTAGTATGTCATAAAGACAATGGTATAAAAGGGCATTTCTAGCCATTGTGACTTTCTAGTCCTCAGAATGCTTATCTGCTAACTCAGAGGTGCACCTGAAAGGAAGAAACAAGAACCTCCCAACACACTTAAACACAGCCGAGTGGAACAAAAGATACAGCCCTGGAATTAGGGCTAGAAAACGACCTTACTGACAGCACACTGTGAGAGAATGCCATAATATGTCCAGCGTCGCTCTCCCCCCCCTAATCCCTTCTGGCTCAGCTTGCCAATCAGGCCGGACGGGAGAGAGAAGTCCTTCCCAGAACACACAAGTCTCTCACATTCAGGGTCCGCTCTCCCGCTAGTACTGTTAAGGGATCTTTACGGTGTAAAATATTTGTGTAATTTGATTCAGGTTAGCTGGTGAATTAAAATCCTCATGCCAAAAGCATTTAAAGGGAGGCGTTTCCAAGGGTTTATTATTCAGAGGCCACCTAGTGGACATTACGGAGAACTTCACCTTAGTCGGCTCACGTGAGAAGACTCATCAATCAGCAGTGACCACGTCAAAATATAGCAGCCGCAATTTTTCCCTTTTGAAACACCAACGTTTTTGGACTCGGTCAATGTAAATCAGACTCGTTCCAGTGCTGGGTCATCAGCTATGAGCTTGAGCAGGGTCGTACGAGTCCCCCCCCCCCCCCCCCCCCCCCCCCAACCTGGGGCCTCCTGATCAGGTACAGCACCCACCGGTCGGCCACCAAGGGGAACCGGCTCCTGACAGCTGGCAAATGAAAATGTAAACAGCGGCTGCAGACAGCGGCCGGTGCCTCCACTGGTGCTCCTGACGGTCCCCGAAGTGTCATAAACGCCGTTCGTCTCTGCCAGCCCTTTATTTGAAAGCAGTGACAAACATTCACTGGCAGAATGTAAATATGTGAGCTCACTGCAGCAAAGGTACGAACTGGAAGGCCGGTGGAATAAGGGACTTCTCCAGAATACTCTTTAAACAACAGCAAAGGGGGGGGGGGGTTGGGGGGAATTTGCTTCTATCCGTCACTTCCCTGCCGAGACGAAAAGAAACCTGGTTTGACACAAAATAAACCATTAGCTGCCTCGGAGGGAGAGGCGGCCCTGGGTCGGCGATCACGTCCGAGCGGAGGCGGCATGGGGGTGGTGGTCGGGGTCGGTGTTGTTCAAGGAATTAGGGGAGAAAGTGGAGACTGAATCAGATACGGTGACTGAGAAAAAAAACAAATCTGTAGGTGGTTCCGTGACATGAGAGATGCTTGTTAGGTCAAATAATCTAAACGCTCCCAACGCGGCCGGAGATGGTGGGAGTGTGGGCAGACACCCCCACTGAAGGAGACAGATATTTATTTGACTTTGTCCAGGGATTAGAGGAGGAAGTGCCTAAGCAGTGTGGTTCTCACACACACACACACACACACACACACACACACACACACACACACACACACACGCCCTACGACACTGCCCTGGCCCTCAGCAACGCTCCACACCACGCCTGCCTCAGCTGGTGCTCCAGGAATCTGCACTTTGACGGACAGCTCAAATGAAGTCCAGACACTACACCGAGAGACCCCCATCCCCACAAGGAACAGCTCGAAGAACTGACATTTCCTCAAGCCCTTCACTATTCCGCTGACTTAGAAAAACAGCAACAGAAGAATCTTCAAAGGCACGTCTCAGTGGAAAACTCCAGAACCAGTCGGTATGGGAGAGACCACAAGACCTCTGGGACAGCACACGAGAACATACTTGTGCCCAAGAGTGTATCTGCCATCTTGAAAGGCTTCAAACTAAATAACAGTGGGTCTGGGAAGAAAAGATGAAATGAAAGTGTTTAATTATGTCTGACTGAGAAGACCTGCCTTCCAAATGTTTAACATGATTTTAAACATATGAGACTTGAATGGTATATAAGGCTGCTGTCAAACACGCTGCAAAGTTGTTAGCCATCACAGGCTACTTTCCATTTTTCGATTCTTGTGAACTCTATATTACTCGAGTTATAATATTTTAATATAAAATGTCTAAAAGTATTTATTTGTAAAGAAGCTAATTTGGGCCTCTCCTCCACTTCTGTGGTAGTGACTGGACTCCACCCCCCCTGCATTAGCTCTGACAGGCTGGGCTACACCCTCCACCCATTAGCTTTGACACACCAGGCTCAGATACACCCCCGTTCCATTATTCCCGCTAGTGCAGGATTAGCTCCTCCCCATGTCCATAAACGCCACTTTACAGGGTTGGGCTCCTCCCCTGTTGCATTAGCTCCATTTTACTTGTTGAGGCTCCACCCCCTTCCATTAGCGCTGCTTTACTAGGTGAGGCTCCACCCCCTTCCATTAGCGCTGCTTTACTAGGTGGGGCTCCACCCAGCAGGGCCGTCCTGTTCCTCCCCCTGGAGAAATCCCTTCAGCCATTAACATCTAGTATCTCCTCCCACCAGCTAGAGCAGAGACATCATCTAGTCCCCCCCCCCCCTTCCACTTGAACAAGTTCATTATGAGTCCTGCAGAACACCACTTACAAGACTTCTTATCCCATTCATAGAAGAGAGACTCATCTGGACATCCTGCCATTAGTCAACACAGCCTTAGGTAACAGATTTGGGTCTTGGTTTACTAAAGGGACTATATAACCTAATGTCTTTGAACCATTACTGCATATGTAGACTGTTAAATACTCATTGGGTAGTCAGGTAGCTCAAGCAGTTTTGGGGATAAACATGCATTCAAAACATATTCTGAAACATGTAGCTCAGAGCAGAGAGCAAAGATCCCCCAGAGTCTAGGACTACATGCCCCAGAGTCTAGGACTACATGCCCCAGAGTCTAGGACTACATGCCCCAGAGTCTAGGACTACATGCCCCAGAGTCTCCCAGCCATTTCTCTTTTCAGTCATTCTGATTCAATTTACTTTGTCAAAACCAAGAAGTTATTGTATGAAGCCACAATGCAGACCAGCAGGTCACACAAACACTCGGCCGCCTAATGAACGAGTAGCTGCATTAATAGCATCTGCCAAAACGAAAACACGCGGCTAATCTGGCCCTCGTTACCAAATAACCCAGGGTGAAGACTTGTGGAGGGAACGTGATACTCCACGCTGACTGAGACAGGGAGAACTCCTGCCAGAGCTGTGTGGTTGAGGGGAGTCTGTTCAGGGAAGCCAGCAGGCTTATCTCCCGGTAAACCCCCCCCCTCCACCACACACACACACACACACACACACACACACACACACACACACACACACCCCTACAGAACTGACAAACCGACCAGCCAAATGGGTGCTGAGATGCATGTCCCAGAAAACCCAATTTGGAGAGGTGCCCCCCCTCCCCCCCTCCTCATTACTCACTTCATTCCTGAGGATGACGAGGAGGAGGAAGGACCGCACATATCGGAGTCTGAAGCAGACATGCAGCCTCCTTCACTTATACCTGAAGAGTGAAGACGGTCTACCTGTACCCGACACACACGACATACCTGTTTCTCCAGAATGCGAGAGATGTCCCCCAGGGTTCTGTCCAAGCCCGACACTCTGTTATTGGCCCACTGGCCGCTATCTTGACCCTGCAACTGCTTTAGCAGGTCCTTCACCAGACGCTGCAACCTACACACACACACACACACACACACACACACACAATGAAGGACAACTTAAGATTTCAGAGCTTCACATGTATCTGCCACACACCTGCGGTCTAAAGAGTACGTTGAGTTTTGATATGTACTGTCTCCTAACATGCGTTTAAGTGTTGTGTAAAAACATTTCTGAGATGCAGTAAGTTGAAATCCCAGCTTACTTGGCCTTGTAAGGGGAATCTGGAATCTGCAGCTTAGACTCCATGGATGTCTCATACTCCTTAGCCCTGAGATAAAAGAAGACAAAAAACTCCATTAGAGTGCATAGAAGAGCACACAAGAGAGCAATAATGAGTGAGAACATATGAGAGAGAGAGAGAGAGAGAGAGAGAGAGAGAGAGAGAGAGAGAGAGAGAGAGAGAGAGAGAGAGAGAGGGAGAGAGGGAGAGGGAGGAGGAGAGCTACTGTCAACGTGAAGACATGAGAAGATAAGGCGACAGTGAGAACAAAGCTAAGGTCAGGAGGTCAGTCTGTGTTTCAGACTGTTTACTCAGTCTGTCAGCCAGTCATAAAAGCAAAATCTTTTGGATAAGATTATTCAGATAAACTTTATCTAAACTTTGAAAGCTTGAGGAAATGAGACCATTCTACATATCTAGAATTTCAGTGCTAAAGATTGTTGGTAAAGACTGCCGTGTATGTAGTCCAACGCTGCAGCTGTAGACCTCGACAGGCATGTGTGGTCCACCAGAAGAAGCGTTTCCTCTCCATCCCACGCGTGGCTGATCAGACCGATCGATTAGCCCCTGACAAACCAGCTGAGGAGCAGATCGCGCCCAGATGATAAACGCTCACACTTCTCACACAAACTTCTCAGAAAGCTATTGCAGCATCTATCTTTAAAATGTTATTATAAAATTCTATAAGACGGTAAAGTTGGGTTTTTGCAAATAAATACAGAGGGGGATCAGAGGGGAACCAAAAGCCTCCAGCAGCTGTTGGCTCACGTGGGATTAGAAACCTTAGTTCTGATCTTTAAGAGGGAGATAAATCAGCCTCAGGTCTGTGAGAGCCGCGTGTGAAGTTGAGCACACGTCACCGTAGGACGGAGAGTGGGGGAGGGGCAACAGAAACACGCCTGGCGCTTAATGAGTCTTCACTACAAACACACCGAAGGACAAATTACAGCCCGACGGTCCGGACGTGAGGAGGCGACCACGGCGGGCTGCTACCGACGGGACAGGCGTGTTCAGATGGAAGCGCAAATGAAGTCGGGCGGCACACGAAGCATTTCCAGAGTCCATAAACAGGGAGGGGAACACAAGACTCTAGATCACGGTCGTGGGGGGGTTGTTTCTGGCCGGCCGGACCGGGGGGGTGTCGAGGGGCCGCGGTCCACCACCGTACCGCATTATTTACCCCCGGCCCGGGAGAAACGTGCGTGAAGAACATGACGGAGTACTGATGGACCGGCTGAACTGTACCTGGCCCCCTCAGTCATCCTCCATATTACAATATTCATCTCTGACAGCTTTACGCCCACACGGGTTAAACGGGGAGCAATCGCCGAGCCATCAATCACCGTGCGTGACGGGGCCCGTTAAATGGAGCGACCGGTTATAAATATTAGTAATCAGCAATAAGGAGAAGGGGGAAAGCTACCCAGCTACAATGCAGAACTAATAATCAATTCATCACAACCTGCCCTGCCATTCACCTCCACCCACTCTGGATGGAGATAGCACCCCCCCCAGTACGCGCCATAAAAACGTCCGTGCCTCCGAATAAAAAAAAACACAAATACACTGCCTCCATTTTAAAAGCCGCAACAAGAATTCAGGGGTTTGGCGTTGACCGTGTGAGGGAGCGTTTGGCTCTGCTGTAATATTTCACACTGGCTTTGAGAGACCTTCAATCACACGCCGTCGCTCCCGACAAGCAAAGAATTAAAACAGGATCGGCGGGAAAACGTCCAGAAAGGAACAAACCCGGATGCGTCTATAAATTTTACGCATGCGCACGAGGACACGGAAGCGACCTGGTCGGGGGTGTCGTGTCATGGGATGGGGGCGGGGCACGGCGAGAGGGGCCCCGCCCACGAGGACACGGCTTCAGCTCTCGTATGGGCAGGCGTCCCGGGCCCCGCCCCCTTCCCCGGGGCTACAAGCGGAGGGAGGTTTCGGGTGGACTCGGAGCAGTGCACACAGCGCTCTGAACAGGGGGCTCTTTGTATGCTGCCCTCTCTTGAAGGCAGAAGCCACACACTGACGACTCTGTTCCTCCGCGTGGGGAAGAGACGATCTACACGCCACACCACACACGGGAGGCCTGACCCGGCCAATGGATGGACACGCTACTTTCACGGTAATTAGAAGCATATATGTTTGTATGCGGCGAGTCATAAAGCAAAATCCACACCCACGCAGGCCATATTCTCGGGAAAGGCCCGGATGCTGGGGGCTGGCCCAGAGCTCGGGCGTCGTCCCCGGAGCGAGCGGAGCGTGGAGGAGGCGGTGAGCTGGGAGGTCCGTGTGAAGCTCTCTTGCCGATTCACCCTGTGCTCCTATAAAATGCCTCGTTTCCACCCAGCAGTGGAGGCGCTAACCTCGGCACTCCGGGCTGCTGATTTATGAGCGGGAGCTCCTGCCATCTCCCTGTGCCTCCACGCTCCTGGCCCCACACTGTGAGGACCAGCTCCCTGCCCCACACGGCCACAGGCAACAGATGGACTCAGGACCCCGGGACCCTGGGCTGGAAGACTTCATTTGGAATGCGAAACGTAAATGAATTGAGCAACACTTCAATCTTGAGATCATTTGTAGGTTAGATCTCAACGCCCAGTTCAACCCGTTCCTCTCCTTAAGCTCCTCCAGAACAAGTCGTTCGTGGAGACCAGCGGGCAGCACCAGGCCGTGAGCTCAGAGAGGTGGAGCAGGGCGTGGCCGGAAGCCGCGGGCGCAGCAAGCCCGCCTCCTTAGGGTGGAGCGCCAGTGAGCCGGGTCAGCCACGCCCACAACAGCTTAAGGCTCACCGACTCCTCTTCAAGAGGCCATGAAAAATAACTGCGTGTGTATGACCCAGTGTGTGTGTGTGTGTGTGTGTCCATCTATCCCTGTCAGAGTAAAAACATACACAACCTGCAGTTGTGACAGGAAACTAAATTTATTGTGGCCAGGTCTAGGGTTGGACACAGACACGCACTGCCTCCTATTTGTTGATTGCTATTGATTTTCTTTGATACTTCATTTAAAAATCAATAGGCGGAGTAAAGACAAACAGGCACGGTTTACACATACTTTAACATACTATTGTACACCAGAGAAGGCTTCACTTTTGGCAGCGTGGTGGCAGCCAATTAGGAGAAAAGCTCTTAACAGGTGAACGTGAGGGAGGCCCGTGGATCGATTCTCACTTTTTCTTCCCCAATCACACAAAGTGGCCATAAATTCAACTCATCAGTGTTGCTGTGCAGACAGGCGAGATGCACCGCACACGTCTCTCCGTCTCTCCGTCACACATAAAGCTCTCACACATGCACCACGCCGTCCTTTCACCGTATGAACGACTGTCACGCATGAGGAAAGACAGAGAGAAAGAGAGAGAGAGAGAGAGAGACGAGGGGGTAGAATGGAAGAGAGTGACAATCACCTTGAGTTCATCCGTGCGCGGAGTTTCTTGGCCTTCTTCCGTGCTTTCTGCTTCTCCTCGCCGTCTTTCGTGCTCTCTGGGGTCAAAGTGCAGTCTGTCACTATGTCCACGATGTATTTCTTTAAAGACAGGTGCTCCTGTGACAAAGAACACTGCAATTAGAAGAAGAAAAAAAAACCTCTTAAAGCGAGAGATTATAAACATCATCGTAAAGTGTTTTATGTTAACGTCAGCAAAACCTTCATCGTTTAGAGGAGCGAGGTCCAAACCCTGCAGGAGTGACTGACCCAGTGAGCTCCTCCGTCCAGGACCAACACCCCCCCCCCCCCCCCCCCCCCCAATCATCCAGACTTCCCACACACCGACCTGCCCCCATCTCAAAGACCACGACGGGTTCCTGACAGCAGCACATCACTCCAGGATGCGTGGAAGTGTCCGTAACAATAGTAGGGTGGCCCGGAGAGGACAAAAGCGTTTCACAGGACCCTCCGCGTAACACGCACCCTGACAAAGGCCACGCTGCAGGCGCCAGAGCGGGGGAGGCCATTGAGAGCACAGGTGTTGGAGCCCATCGCTCTGGGCCGCGGCATTGTGTGCGGTAATTAGCGGGCGTCCGAGCCGCTCGACCGCGCCGGGGAGCGACGGCCACAGGAAGCTGTGAGGGGAGAGGGCTAAACTTCCCGTTTGAAATGCACCGGGCCCCTCTCCGGTGACACCAGCGCCTCCACGCCAAGGAAGACGGATGTAACCCGATTTGAGCGGCATGATGCATGTGCCAGAATGCAATTATCCCATTACCCTGTCATCCGGCCCCTCGGAGGACGGCCGCGGAGAGCCGGGAGTGAGATAAGGGTCCGGGGTGGGGGCCCCGAGGTGGGGGCTCCTGGCTGGGGGGGGCACGGACGACCACGGCTGCTGGTTCTGGAAGGCGACGAGCTGCTTCCACAGCGCGATGGGAACCTCGGGAAAGGCAGCCGGAATATCGGACCTGCAATTTTCATCTTCGTTTTCATAAAACGTGAACTGAAAGTGAGTCGAGTGGTCCATACAGAAGCCCCGACAGCATCTTCAAACGGTGCCGTTACTGGTGACTCTAATGGTGACTCAGTTTACTCCCCACAGTTCACAGATTTGCATTCTGTGGTAAATTCATGGTGCTAAAACGTGTTTGAATGGTTTGCTTTTCTGCTTGGTTTAGTGGGTCATCTTTTCCAACAACACATTGCTTCAGGAACTGTTACGTCTGATGACAGAAGTGAACAAATATAAGAAGTTTAAATAGCAGCAAATCAAGCGGAACACCCACCACAATGTGAATACCCATGTGTGTGAGAGTGTGGACCCCCACAACCTCCTGGGAGCTAGGGTTGAGCCTTGCAGTCATAACCATTGGCTCTGTTTGGCCAGAGAGGCATCTGGAGAGTAATCTCTCTGAAAGGCGAGCCACTTCTCCTAGCACCCGCTTAATGGGATTGTTTCTGTAACACCTCAAAGACACGCACCATCTTGAGATTATAACAGAGTGGGTTTGGAGGGGGATGTCTGGACATGTGACAGCTCACCACCAGACAAAGCCCATCGTATACAGGTTAACAAATGCATAATAAATCAATTTTAAAAGCCACTGATCAAGAAACTGAAATCAGCTACAAGTGAATGGGGTCAAAACACACACACACACACACACACACACACACACACACACACACACACACACACACACACACCACACACACACACACACGGTAGTTCTCATTTTGGTCCACAGTGATCCATTAAGTATCTCACTTGTTGGTAGGACCGCAATGAGACTTAATTATACATGCGATGTCATTTGAAGACTATAGTGAAGACCTCAACATTAACAGGAACAAAACCTTCTAGTCTATGTTGCACTTGCAGTGCTGTGACAGCAACATGACAGACAGGTGTTTTCATGCACCTGAGGGACAATGACAGAGAGACAGAGAGACAGAGAGAGAGAGAGAGAGAGAGAGAGAGAGAGAGAGAGAGAGAGAGAGAGACAGGGAGAGAGAGAGAGAGAGAGAGAGAGAGAGAGAGACAGGGAGAAAGAGAGACAGGGGGAGAGGGAGAGAGAGAGAGAGAGAGAGAGAGAGAGAGAGAGAGACACACACACAAGGAGAGAGGGAGAGACACACACAGGGAGAGAGAGAGACACACACACAGGGAGGGAGGGAGAGAGAGACAGGGAGAGAGAGAGACAGGGAGACAGTAAGAGACAGGGAGAGAGACACACAGAGAAAGAGACACACACAAGGAGAGAAGGAGAGGGAGACCAAGAGAGAGACAGGGAGAGAGAGACACAGAAAGAGAGACACACACAGGGAGAGAGGGCCCCGGGGCAAAAACAGCCTGACAATGCAGCGTTTGTGCAGGTAACGGGAGTAGGGGACACTGCTCCCCCTGTCATGGCTACTCCTCTGGGCCTCCCACAGTCACACTGACAGCTCCCTCCTCTGCTCCTTTGTATCGCACAAAGGGAGGCACAGGATGGCTTTCTCCCTCAAGTCCGACAGACAGCCGTGTGTCATCCAGGTTCAAGGTGAAGATATAGTGTATCTCTCTCTCTCTCACACACGCACACACACACACACACGAAGCAACAATTCCCATAAAGAGACTCATAAAGAGAACTACCACAAAAACGGGACAACCGACGTATACCAACCACGAGGACTCTCTGCTCACCTCAACGTCAGTGTGGCGTCAGGGTTCTGCGGCCACGTTAGACACACGCAGTAGGAGAGCACAGACAGGAGCTTCTAACAGGTCAGCAGTGTTTTTCGCTCGGGTGTCAAGGACGAGTCGTAAATCCAAACGGCCACGTGTCAAACACCAGGGGTCAGAGCGGCCCGTATATTTCAGCAACACGCGACAGAGGACGACCAATAAAGGAGAGGAAGGGGAGCGATGGTCAGCCCGGCCCCGCCCACGGCCCCGCCCACGTCCACGCCCGTCCATCCATCCCTGTTGATAATCACCTTATTTTCAATTTAATTCACAAGTCCTTAAAATGGCGGAATGTGACTAAATCCGGGCCGAGACGGCGCTTCCGCAGGAAAACGACGCCGTGACCTTTGCACGCCGCAGCCCGCCGCCTTCATTTTAATTAAAAATCTTTCACGACGGAGAGAGTTATGGAAGTCTCCACTGCAGAATAGTGGCGCTCGCTGGAATGAAATACGACGAAGCAGAAAGGGACCAGACATAAATATGAAAGGCTGAAGGGCCTGGGTAAAACTCTCCAAACAAAAGCCCCCAGCAGGGCCGCTCCTCCCGCTGCACACGCAGACTGGCCCGTCCGGGCCGCCGGGGCCCTGACAGGGGACTCAGAAGAAGGGGAAATCTTGGATCTGGGGTTCCTGGAGTAACATTTTCACTACTAATTAGAACAGAGGACAGCGCTGATTAATACAGGGACAGTTTTACAGTGCCAACTTGCTGCAATAATTCTCTTCCTGTGCAGATTTCTCTCACTGTTATACATTGCGCCCCATAACTCTTGTAACAGAACTAAATCAAAGAACGGATTAGAGTAGGTTAATGTAATAAATCATTTATAACAACACTGAAGCCAATTTCATGCGATACACCATCTAATTTAGAGCCAGGTTCCTGTATCAGTCAACCCTGCTCTAGTTCTCAATCAAGCAGTTGCTTGGTCCTTGTTTATCACTCCATCAGGCAGCAGGAGCAGGCCCATGATTCGGGAGGGGGGAGACGTTAAGAATTACCCCCCGAGAGGGGCAGAAAACAGATCAGATGAAGAAGGTCGAAGGTGAAGCATACAGCACGAACAGCTGTCACCTAAACAAAGAGCCGGAGCGAGAGGCAGTCTCATGCCGTAGAGCACGGGGTCTCCCAGAGGTCCGACAGGAGTGTGGATCTCACCCCTGATCTCAACCCATCGTGATGTCCATCACGTTCGTTCACTGTCCCCAAGTCCAAACGAACGGTAGGACCAGAACAGACAAGACGTGGGAGGCCAAGCACACGCTGCCTCAAGGCAACGCCAATGTTTCAAGTTACAAATCAAGTAAAGTTAAGCTTTGAATCGGACTGCTTGCTACCTATGGGTGTGACTGTGTTCAGTAAGTAACATGGGGGGTTGGTGTGGTGTGATGGAGTTGTGTGGTGTGGTGGGGGCTGGTGTAGTGTGGTGTGGTGGGGGTTGGTGTGGTGTAGTGTGGTGGGGGGGTTGGTGTGGTGTGGTGTGGTGGGAGTTGGTTGTGGTGTGGTGTAGTGTGGTGGGAGTTGGTGTCGTGTGGTGGGGTTTGGTGTAGTGTGGTGGGGGGGTTAGTGTGGTGGGGGGTTGGTGTGGTGTGGTGTAGTGGGAATTGGTGTGGTGTGGTGTCATGGGGGTTGGTGTGGTGTAGTGTGATGGGGTTGGTGTGATGTGGTGTGATGGGGTTGGTGTGGTGTGGTGTGGGTTGGTGTGGTGTAGTGTGGGGGGGGTTGGTGTGGTGTTGTGGGGGTTCGTGTGGTAGGGGTTGGTGTGGTGTAGTGTGGTAGGGGCTGGTGTGGTGTAGTGTGGTAGGGGTTGGTGTGGTATGATGGGGTTGGTTTGGTGTGGTGTAGTGGGGGTTGGTGTGGTGTGGGTTGATGTAGTGTGGTGGGGGTTGATGAAGTGTGGTGAGGGTTGGTTTGGTGTGGGTTGGTGTGGTGGGGGTTGGTGTGGTGTGGTGGTGGTTGGTGTGGCCACTGGAGTCCCCCAAGGCTCGGTCCTAGGCCCTCTTCTCTTCTCTTTATATACTCGTTCCCTTGGTGACATTATTTTGTCTCATGGTTTCTATTATCATTGCTATGCTGATGACACCCAGCTAATTCTTTCCTTCCCTCATTCTGACACCCAGGTTTCTAGGCATATCTCGGCATGCTTGGCAGATATTGCTTCGTGGATGACTGCTCACCACTTGAAGCTCAACCCTAGCAAAACTGAGCTTCTGTACATTCCAGGAACCCCAAACCCACACAACGACCTCACAATTTCCTTTGAGAACATCTTGTTAACACCTTCAGAAACTGCACGAAGCCTGGGTGTAACGTTGGACGAGTTGTCCTTCTCAACACATTTCAAAACTGACCAGATCCTGCAGATTTCTCCTCTGCAACATACGGAGAATACGACCCTTCCTTTCACAGGAAGCTACTCAAGTACTTGTGCAGTCTCTAGTAATCTCTAAGCTGGACTACTGCAATTCCCTACTTGCAGGTCTTCCTCTACGGGTCATCAGACCTCTACAACTAATTCAGAATGCTGCAGCACGACTGGTCTTCAATCTACCCAAGTTCTCACATGTGACTCATCTGCTACGCTCTCTTCACTGGCTTCCAGTAGCGGCACGCATTAGATATAAAACCTTGATGCTTGCTTACAAAGCCAAAAATGGACTGGTCCCTGCCTACATGATGTCCATGGTAAAAAGCCGATACGCACAGCGAACACTCAGAACCTCAAGCTTGGCCCGACTTGAAACTCCATGCTTAAAGTCTCATGGAAGACAAAGCTCCAGACTATTCTCCGTCCTGGCTCCAAGATGGTGGAACGATCTTCCATTAGCTACTAGGACTGCAGAGTCTATTGCTATCTTCAAGCGTAGACTGAAGACTCACCTGTTTGTTGAGTTCTTACCAGAGCACTAACTCGATTGATACCACTTGCCGTTGTTCTTAAATTGTATGTCTGTCTATGGTTATTTGTGCTTCTTGGCAAACGTCCAACTTGCAAAACACTAGGTAATGACATTGACTCCTGTAGTTTAGTAGTAGTCTGACTCAATGGTATCTTGAATTCTGGCCTATCCGTACTATTACCTAGGATGAATTCTGTGATCAGATGCAAAGCACTTTGTAAGTCGCTCTGGATAAGAGCGTCTGCTAAATGTCGTAAATGTAAATGTGTGGTGTGGTGGGGGTTGGTGTAGTGTGGTGTGGTGGGGGTTGGTGTGGGTTGGTGTAGTGTGGTGGGGGGGTTTGTGTGGTGTGGTTTGGTGTGGGGGTTTGTGTGGTGTGGTTTGGTGTGGTGGCTTGTGGTGTGGTGAGGGGGTTTGTGTGGTGTGGTTTGGTGTGGGGGTTTGTGTGGTGTGGTGGTTTGTGGTGTGGTGTGGGGGTTTGTGTGGTTTGGTGTGGGGGTTTGTGTGGTGTGGTTTGGTGTGGTGGCTTGTGGTGTGGTGTGGGGGTTTGTGTGGTGTGGTGGTTTGTGGTGTGGGGGTTTGTGTGATGTGGTGTGGGGGTTTGTGTGGTGTGGTGGTTTGTGTGGTGTGGTTTGGTGTGGCGGTTTGTGTGGTTTGGTGTGGGGTGATGGTTTGTGTGGTGTGGGGGTTTGTGTGGTGTGGTGTGGGGGTTTATGTGGTGTGGGGGTTTGTGTGGTTTGGTGTGGTGGTTTGTGTGGTGTGGTGGTTTGTGTGGTTTGGTGTGGTGGTTTGTGTGGTATGGTTTGGTGTGGTGGTTTGTGTGGTGCGGTTCGATGTGGTGTGGGGGTTTGTGTGGTGTGGTTTGGTGTGGTGTGGTGGTTTGTGTGGTGTGGTTTGGTGTGGTGTGGGGGTTTGTGTGGTTTGGTGTGGTGGTTTGTGTGGTATGATTTGGTGTGGTGGTTTGTGTGGTGCGGATTGATGTGGTGTGGGGGTTTGTGTGGTGTGGTGGTTTGTGTGGTGGTTTGTGTGGTGCGGTTCGATGTGGTGTGGGGGTTTGTGTGGTGTGGTTTGGTGTGGTGTGGGGGTTTGTGTGGTTTGGTGTGGTGGTTTGTGTGGTATGATTTGGTGTGGTGGTTTGTGTGGTGCGGATTGATGTGGTGTGGGGGTTTGTGTGGTGTGGTGGTTTGTGTGGTATGGTTTGGTGTGGTGGTTTGTGTGGTGCGGTTCGATGTGGTGTGGGGGTTTGTGTGGTGGTTTGTGTGGTGTGGGGGTTTGTGTGGTTTGGTGTGGTGGTTTGTGTGGTATGATTTGGTGTGGTGGTTTGTGTGGTGCGGATTGATGTGGTGTGGGGGTTTGTGTGGTGGTTTGTGTGGTGTGGGGGTTTGTGTGGTAGAAGAGGGCCCACTTTACTCACCACCTCTTCGTCAGACAGCTCCCTCCCTTGGATACTGCTGCTGTCCCGCACTGCCTGCTGGTGCCTCTTGCCTTTGGTGTGGCTGAACAGGTGAACCTCAGAGGTGATCTACAAACACATGGGTGGAGGGTCATCACATGGACACAGGCCCAGGGAAACACCTACACCTTCACACCGGCGTCAACCTCGCTATACGTTACGCCATTGTTCTCCGTGTCGCACTTCTCAAATGACGAGGACATTGCGGTTTTCCGAAAGCTCACTTCAAAGTTAAATATGATCCACAAACCGTGACGGACATCTGCTAAGTAGCAGGACTCCTCCCAATAAAGGCCAGGACATCAGAACAGGTTGAACATAATAGGCAAAAATATCCCAGACAGTTCCAACTTTCAACTGCCGGGCGCAAAGGTCAACGCCACCCCGAATTTGGGCCTGTGTCCCTTTTCTTAATTACTGGATCAAATATCAACACTCCTGGTTTCAGTGACACCAGCAATCACCACCCTTTTGAGTGTAAGAAACATAATTCTAAAGAAAACCAGAGGAACATGACTAATAATTCCACTAATTCCACACCAGTTCCAAGGCGGGCGGACAGAAGTGGTGGAGGATGGGGACGGGATATTCTCCCAAGCTGAGGTTCAGGTGTTGAAGGAGCGTTGTTTGTCTCTGCGCTCTGGAGCAGGGCCCAGACACGGTGGCCAGGGTGTAATGTTATTAAGGAGAGTGCTTCCCGCTGACCTAAGGATGATCGCTGGAGTCACCCGCTGGCCAAGGTCATCTGACATTTTAACGAGATTTCACCGCGTGCGGCGCTTAATCTGATGCCCGCCTGAAGCTCCAGGGTGTCTGGACTCGTCACAGTGAGAGCCAGAGCCGTCTGGGCACAGAGGCACCTGCTGCTTATTTGTAGCCCGTCACGCAGAGCGATCACGCCTGCCTGCGAATCTCAAACTATAGTTCATTTTTAACTAATGCACTTAAATGCTCATTTAACTGCTTCCTCATCCAAAACCCTTCACTTCACCGTCTGCTCAGCAGCCAAGACGGCAAGCCAAGCACCCGCGACCGAGAGCAGCTGAGCGCACGGCGTCTACGCAGCAATGGGCAGGAGCTACTGGACATCCCCCGCTGTGATCGCCCAAGTGGCAAAACTAAGCAGCCCTCATGCAGAAGTGAAGATCCCTAATGTTACACTTGCACACCATCTCACTCTGACAAATGTGTCTAAACCAGTGTTGCGAATAACGGCGTTAGGTAACGACGTAATTTTGTCAGTAACGGGATAATATAATTAGTTACTTTTCCTGTCGTTACAACGCCGTTGACGTTACTGGGCATTAAAAGCGGTGCGTTACTATATATTGATATACTAACAGTAATGCGAACGGGCTGCTGCCCAGGCTAGTGAGGCCGCTGCCCAGGCTAGTAATACCTGTTTAACTTAACAAGTCAGTAAGCGATTGGCTAAGGCAGCGTTATGGTAGCCAATCAGAGCCAGTGTTTTTACACGCGTGCCAAAGCACACCACGCAAACGGAGAAGAGGCAGAAATGGCTAGTCAGGAGCAAGCCAAAATTAGCATTTTCAAGGTGGCGATATACTTGAAGTTCCTGAATGTTTACCAGACTGGGTATTTGATTTATTTAATTAGGAATAGAGGTTTTATTGTTAAGTTCACTTCTGTTGTGAACAAACCAGTTGTCTCAGGTTGAGAGAATTTAATTTAATTTGATAGATGTAAATGCACTTTATATAGTGTAACTGTTTACTTTTGCTTTTTTTTTTTTAACAAAGATTTGGGATTTTAAAGGATTTTATCCTGCACTGGTCTGTGGATGTGCAATAAATATCAAAAGTTAAACACCTTTCTGATCTACTCATTTCAACTGACTGTGAAAACTGCTTTTTCAAAAAAAATTTTATTCATTGGCATATAACTTTTTTTTTTACTGTAACGCAAATAGTTACTTTCCCTGGTAACGAGTTACTTTTATTATAGAGTAATTCAGTTACTTTTTTGAACAAGTAGTGAGTAACTATAACTAATTACTTTTTTAAAGTAACGTTCCCAACACTGGTCTAAACACAAGGAGGCTTAAGAACCAGAGGCGGCTACCGGCGGCTTTGCCGGCGTGGGGTGCGGGTGTGGGCGTGGGGCGGTTCTCACCACGACGCTGCAGAGTGAGCACTGCTTCTTGCGCTCGTAGGGCGTGAGTTTGGGCGCGTAGTCCGGGTTGGCGTGACGGCCGCTGCTCAGCTCGGCCGCTTTCTCCTTCCGCTGCTCCATCTGCTCCATGTGCCTCCGGCTGCTCTCGTCGTGCTGTGGGCCGCAGGGAAACGGCACTGAAAACACAGGCTCCCCATCACAGCGTGGAGGGGTTTGGCCCAATCACATTCATTATTATTTATTTAGTTATTATTATCATCACTAGTGGGACGTGTAGGCAGACAGCCAGTCTGCACTGATGCTAGAGGAGCAGAAGAGCTCAAACTTCACTTTTATTTTGGGTGTTAAGACTTCAAAGGAGGAAATATTTTAAAAATGTGAGCCCGATATCCAAAATGCCTACAACTAAATCTAATCTATACAATTATATCGTATGAAATAATTTAAAAAATATATATTTTGTATATATACACCATTGTATATAAATGGTTGTGTTTATTATTAATGCAGAAGACACTTAGATCTGTGGATTTCCTTGGTGCTAACACAACCATCTTCCCAGTAACTTTAGTTTATCAGTAATGGAGACATGAAGGTCCTAAACGGAGGGTGAGATCTCTGGGCTGAAGGCCCTGGTGTGTCAGAGGGAGGAGGAAGAACCTTCATCTGGATCTTCTTCTGCAGCTCCTCCACGGCCTCCTGCTGTGCGGCGCTGAGGGCAGCCAGACGCTCCTCACGGTCCCTGCACATTCACACAGTGAAGTTCAGTGACATTCACCCCCCGGGTGTGGGTGTGGCCCCAGCTGTGGCTCCACCCACCTGGCTCTCTCTCGCGCCGCGTCCTCCCGCGCCCGCTCCTTCTCCTGCCGCTGCTGCTCGATACGGGCCTCCTGCTCCCGCCTCTTCATCAGCAGCTCCTCCACCCGCGCCTGGCGCTCCGCCTCCAGGACCCTCTTACGCTCCTGCGGCGGGCGAGCCCAGAGTTACTAATGGGGCGGGGCCAGGATGGGTGGGGGCGGGGCCATGACGGGACAGGGGCGGGGCCAAAATGAGTTGGGACGGGGCCAGGATGGTGGGGGAGGGGCCAGGATGGGTGGGGGCGGGGCCATGACGGGACAGAGGTGGGCCAGAATGGGGTAGGGGCGGGCAGAATGGGTTGGGGTAGGACCAATATGGTGGGGCGGGGCCATGACGGGACGGGGCGGGGCCAGAATGGGTTGGGGCAGGACCAGTATGGTGGAGCGGGATGGGGCCAGGAGTGGGGTGGGGGCGGAGCCAGTATGGGTGGGGGCAGGGCCATGACGGGACAGGGGCGGGGCCAGAATGTGGTAGGGGTGGGGCAGGACCAGTATGGTGGGGCGGGGCCAGGAGTGGGGTGGGGGCGGGGCCAGGAGGGGTGGGGGCAGGGCTAGGAAGGGCTGGGGGCGGGGGCGGGGCTAGGAAGGGCTGGGGGCGGGGCTGCACCTGCACGGCTTCGTCTCTGGCCTGCTTCTCCTCCTGCCTCCTCTGTCGCTCCTCCTGCAGCTCGGTGAGGCGCTGCTCATACTCGTTCAGCTTGGCCAGCACGTCGTGTCTCTTGTTCTGAGCCTCCAGAGTGTTGATGAAGGCGATCTCGTTCACCTGTAAGACGAACCACACGGCGGCCACGCCTGTTCAGACTCTAACAGCAGCACAGCTAACGTGAACACACAGAACACCCACCGTACCGGTGCTGACGGCACAGTTGGCCAGCGTGTTTACTGCCAATCACCATCAATGACCATCAAGAGCAGTAATCAATGATATACACACAGCTTCAGTCTTTAGTAGATTGAGCGAGTGGCATAAGTTGGCATTTCAGCCATTTCTGTATTTTTATTAGTACTTTAACTGCACTTTAGTACTACTTTTAAGTAGTTTCGAGATACCAAATGGATAACACGCAATGTCCAAGTCATCACTATTGTTCAGAAACTTCAAACTTCTGAAACCGCGTTAATCGCACTTCAAGTACGTTAAATGAATCAGTGGTTTTTATGCAGTAAACACATTTGGATCTGTGAGGCGAGTCGTTAGCTGGTGCTCAGGTTCTCACGTGAGCCCTCGTCCTGCGGACGGATGAAGATGATGGAGGAGATGAAGGGGCTTCACGTGCTGCTGCTTACCTTGGCCTCCTCCTCCTGCGCCTTCTTCACGATGGCCTGCAGCTGCAGCTCTCGCTTGAACTCCGCATGGACCAGTTTCTCCTCCATCATCCTCCTCCTCTGATCCAGCAGCTCCTCCTTCCACTTCCTCACCTCCTTCTCCTGGGGGGGGGGGGGGGGGGGGGGGGGGGGGGGGGGGGGGAGTACGGCTGAGGCACAGACGAGGGAGGGGGGACGAACGGTCGGCCACGCCAGCGCCCCACACTCAACACCTCCTCCGGTTCCCCACACTCAACACTCAACACCTCCTCCGGTTCCCCACACTCAACACCTCCCCCGGTTCCCCAACACTCAACACCTCCTCCTGTTCCCCACACTAAACACCTCCTCCGGTTCCCCACACTCAACACCTCCCCTGGTTCCCCAACACTCAACACCTCCTCCGGTTCCCCACACTCAACACCTCCTCCGGTTCCCCAACACTCAACACCTCCTCCGGTTCCCCACACTCAACACCTCCTCCGGTTCCCCAACACTCAACACCCAACACCTCCTCCAGTTCCCCACACTAAACACCTCCTCCGGTTCCCCAACACTCAACACCTCCTCCTGTTCCCCACACTAAACACCTCCTCCGGTTCCCCACACTCAACACCTCCCCTGGTTCCCCAACACTCAACACCTCCTCCGGTTCCCCACACTCAACACCTCCTCCGGTTCCCCAACACTCAACACCTCCTCCGGTTCCCCAACACTCAACACCTCCTCCGGTTCCCCACACTCAACACCTCCTCCGGTTCCCCAACACTCAACACCTCCTCCGGTTCCCCACACTCAACACCCAACACCTCCTCCAGTTCCCCACACTAAACACCTCCTCCGGTTCCCCACACTCAACACCTCCTCCGGTTCCCCAACACTCAACACCTCCTCCGGTTCCCCACACTCAACACCTCCTCCGGTTCCCCACACTCAACACCTCCTCCGGTTCCCCAACACTTAACACCTCCTCCGGTTCCCCACACTCAACACCTCCTCCGGTTCGCCACACTCAACACCTCCTCCGGTTCCCCAACACTCAACACCTCCTCCGGTTCCCCACACTCAACACCTCCTCTGGTTCGCCACATTCAACACCTCCTCCGGTTCCCCAACACTCAACACCTCCTCCAGTTCCCCACACCCAACACCTCCTCCGGTTCCCCACACTCAACACCCAACACCTCCTCCAGTTCCCCACACTCAACACCTCCCCTGGTTCCCCATCACTCAACACCTCCTCCGGTTCCCCATCACTCAACACCTCCTCCGGTTCCCCACACTCAACACCTCCTCCGGTTCCCCACACTCAACACCTCCCCTGGTTCCCCAACACTCAACACCTCCTCCGGTTCCCCACACTCAACACCTCCTCCGGTTCCCCAACACTCAACACCTCCTCCGGTTCCCCAACACTCAACACCTCCTCCGGTTCCCCACACTCAACACCCCCTCCGGTTCCCCACACTCAACACCTCCTCCGGTTCCCCAACACTCAACACCTCCTCCGGTTCCCCACACTCAACACCTCCTCCGGTTCCCCACACTCAACACCTCCTCCGGTTCCCCAACACTCAACACCTCCTCCGGTTCCCCACACTCAACACCTCCTCCGGTTCGCCACACTCAACACCTCCTCCGGTTCGCCACACTCAACACCTCCTCCGGTTCCCCAACACTCAACACCTCCTCCGGTTCCCCAACACTCAACACCTCCTCCGGTTCCCCACACTCAACACCTCCTCCGGTTCCCCACACTCAACACCTCCTCCGGTTCCCCAACACTCAACACCTCCTCCGGTTCCCCACAATCAACACCTCCTCCGGTTCGCCACACTCAACACCTCCTCCGGTTCCCCAACACTCAACACCTCCTCCGGTTCCCCAACACTCAACACCTCCTCCGGTTCCCCACACTCAACACCTCCTCCGGTTCCCCACACTCAACACCTCCTCCGGTTCCCCAACACTCAACACCTCCTCCGGTTCCCCAACACTCAACACCTCCTCCGGTTCCCCAACACTCAACACCTCCTCCGGTTCCCCAACACTCAACACCTCCTCCGGTTCCCCACACCTGCTAGCTAAAGAGCGCATCGTGTGGTGACGTTCGGGTGTGCGAATACACAAGACCGAAGTTTCCTTCACCTCACGTGGACCCGAGGGAATGAAAACAAACCGGGCCGGGAGAGCGGCTGCTAAGAACTATGTCGCCGTCACGTTCTTGTTTGCCATCACGGCTTCGCCGGCCCATCCGGCTAAGCTGACTCTGTGTGGACGTTAAGTGGCCGTCTGCCTCAGACAGAACCACCGCTCGGCCTCCAGACGGCTCCGGGCCAGATGCGCTGGGGTTGTGGGGAGCGAACTCACTCTCTCTAGAAGTTTCTGCAGTTTGTTCGTCTTCTCCTCCCTCAGCTTGTCCCGCAGCTGTTGAGCCTTCAGCTGCTTCTCTTCATGTTTCTTCTTAGACTCTGCGATGGTTCTGCCAATAATAAAAACCCTCACATTTAAAAGCCCCCCAGGCCGTCACTCAGAACGGAGCTCCCGCTATGCGAAGCGACTCCAGCAGAGCACCACAAAGAGTTTCAAATATTAATACACTGTTTACTCTACTTAGAGGGGTGTGTATGTAACTGTCACAGCAGCGCAAAGACAAAATGCCTGATCTATATCCAAAGCTTTCTTCGTCCTTGTTAAGTTGGCATTCATGTAAAGTACACTGACAACACAATACATGACACAATTTGTAAGTGTGTGTGTGTGTGTGTGAGGGAAAACGCAGACGTGGCAGGGGTGTGCGGTACCTCTTGCGGGAGGGTGAGGAGAGTTTCTCGTGCATGTGTATGCCGTGTCCGGGGGGGCGTGAGGGCTCCTCTTCCACCATGTCCCCCCACGAGGTGCTCTGACGCCAAGGCTCGCGTGCTGGAGCCGGTGGAGAAACCAGAGTCAAACACACGCGCCACGCGGTCACACGCGGTCACACGTGAGCAAAGGGACGAAGGGACGTGAGCAGCTGCTACCGTCATAGTCCGCCAGCATCTCGCTCCAGTCCAGGTTCAGTCCGCAGCCGCCCGCCCCGATGCCGACCTGCGGGGCACAGAGGAGAGCGGTGAGGAACTCGGAGGTGCCCGAGAAGGTCAGTGGAGTGATGTAACCCGGAGAAGGAGCTCCCTCACGGCAAAGTCGTTCTCGTTGTCCTGTTCCAGCTCGTTGTTCTCCGCCTGGATCTCCCGGGTCAGCTGCTCCTCCTCAGCGATGGCGCTGGCGATGGCCTCCTCGTTGGCCTTCTCCAACCGGTCGGCCAGCTCCTCCTTCTTGGCCAGGACCTCGGCCATGGACTGGGGCTGGACGCAGGGCACAAGAGGGTCAGACGTGTGCAGCGGAGAAGCGTTTGAGGCCTCCTCTGGGCGAAGAGCGGGGCGAAGGCAGCAAAACGGCCACGCCCAGCCTGTCGGAGCATGCTACAAGCACACACACGCAACCTGGCCCGAGGCCCCGCCTTCAGCCCCGCCCAGAATATAGGCCACGCAATGCTGTGTTCTGAAATGCCAAAATCCTCGGCAGATCAAGTTTTTTTTCCCAGAAAGCCAAAGTCAATCCGAGTACCATTTAAAGCAAAACAGAACAGACATTGCTCCCGTCGGCCATAATGAGAGATGAACAGTAAAAAAGAGAGAGAGAGAGAGAGAGAGAGAGAGAGAGAGAGAGAGAGAGAGAGAGAGAGAGAGAGAGAGAGAGAGGGAGTACAGGCACACGGCATAAACACGATCAATCACAAAAACCACGCAGGAGATGCACAGCAAAGTCATGCAGGACACATCCACTATGAGCATGAAGACATGGAGGACGGAGGTCCAGGCACTTACTGTCCACCCTTTACCAGCGTGGAGACCCCTCAGCCTCCGTCATGTCACTGCCACCACCGAACCTCCCCCACGTAACCCCAGTCCTGACTGGGGGGGGGGACGACCGCATCGGTGAACAGCAGGACCACGTATTTTTGGTCGACACTTTAAGGCTTTTGCACCTGTGGGTCCCCATAGCTGTCAGTGTCACTAGTGAGTTACTGAAATATTTTGAAAAGGAATCCTGGCTACTACCGTTACGGGCCACAACACTTGACCCGGCGCCCCTTAAACTGACGAGTGAGCAGAATGCCAAGTGTCAGATTCAGAGCTGCCACGCTGGAAGATGGAGCCCTGGCAGTTCTGGGATCAGTGCAACACTTCACCCTAATGAGCATAATGAGGAGGAGGTTTCTCTCAACACCACTCCTGTTAGTCTCCAGCAGGAGTCTAAACAGAGAGCGTGGCTTATCTCAGCCACCCAGCGAGGCGGTGTCTGGACCTCTACAGAACCAGCGACAGGTTCCTGCACGATCTGAGCTCAGATAGCCCCCACCCACAAGGTCATTTATGCTCCATCCATCTTTATAGTTTCAGACAGCCTTTGGTGTGCTGTTGAGAAACGGATGAGGGTAGCACGGGCAGAGGAGAGGCAGGTTTTAGCCTTGATTAACCCCTGAGAGGTTATACTTGCCAGAGATGGCAGTCTAGGGGCTAGTGGGAGAGAACCAGTGTCAAAAGGGACTAGGACTAGTTACACAAACACTCAACACGTCTCAATGTGGAGGAACCTGAACAGATTCCTTCAGATTACAGTAAAACACTTTGAAGGGCGATTCAAGGAATTTGCAACGTGGGGCCAATCAGCAGTCAAAAGGAACACACGCGAGACGCAACCCTTTAAACGTTGTTTAGCACTAGCTGAGCTTTTGTGGGTGACTCTGTTTAATATAAAAGCTCCAAGCAGCACATCGGCTGGTCAGAGGGCCATACACAAAGCCATACACTACAGAGAAAGGTCTAAAACACGAACTTGCTCAAGGGACAGCGAATCAACGCTACTACACATAAAAAGCGAACCATCAGAAATGTAGTATAAGGGTCCCCTCACACTCCAAACGACGAATATCGGCCTTGTAATCGTTCGTACGGGGTTCTGTCTACGGGAGGGTTGGGTAAGCGGTGTGTGGGGGAGGGGCGATCCTGCTGTTGCCGGAGGTTTTTGGGATTGACGTTGTTTAGGCGGTAACCGTGACCCCGGCCTGCGTCTCTCAGCACTCACGGTGGACAGCTCTGTGGGGTCCAGCACGCGCTCCAGTTTCAGGGCCGCCAGGGGAATACGGGCCTCTGCTGCGTCTGCTACTCCTCCCGCGGCAGCAGATGGTGCCGTGACCCGCCACACCGCCCCCGGCAGCTCCGGGCCCACAACAGCCGGCCCGGCCCCAGGCTCCTCCGGCCGGGGACAGGACGGAGGAGGTTCTGGGGCAGGAGCTGGTGTTTGGGTTCGGGGTGAGGTAGGAGGGGACTCGGACACGGGGGGCGGTGATTGGTCGGAGGGAGCAGCGACACACTGTCTGGGCTCCTGATCCCTGTCTGATGGGGGCTGCATCAACACACACACACACACACACACATTTATACACACGTAATTACAAACATGCAAGTTCTTGGCAGGCTCTCCCAGAGACTTTGATGAAAGATGGTCATCATACATGAGAAGATCGAACACGTTCATCAAAACACGCTGTACACACACTGAGGAAACGCAACATGCTTGGAGATGTTGGAACATGCCAAACACATCAAACATGGATCCGCACAGTCAGATTTACAAACATGCAAACGCGGCATCTTTCACCGGCCCCCTGAATACCACTAATCCGCTACCAATAACACTTCTTGTAAGTGCACCGAAGAGCGCAGAATCTATACATATTTCATAAGACTGCATATGATATTTCTAACTGTGTAGTCTCACCACATATGTACAAAATCGATGCCTGTTCAACTGATATGGCCCTGTCTGGACTGTGCGTCTATGAATACACCCCAAAACACAAACAGCATGAGCAGATAAAACACTCTAACATTACAGAGCCCCCCCCCCCCCCCCCCCTCCGCTCCTGAATTATTGATGCACGGGGGGCTGCTGGCTGATGTCAGTACCTCCATGGCTGGGGCCTTCTCACACTCAGACTTTTGCTCTGGGGAGGCGAGCTTGGCAGGCTCCGCCCCTGGCCCCGCCCCCCGGGCTTTGCCCCGAGACGAGGCCGACAGTCGCCCGTTCTGCATCTCGCCGCCATCTTTAGGGGAGGCGTGGGCCAGGACAGGGCTGACCTTGGCCACCATGGCAACGGAACGGGGTCTCATGGAGCGTCCACGCTGGACCGTCTCCCAGCCTTCTGCGTCCGTTTTTCCTGACGCCAGACACACACACACACACACACACACACACACACCAATCAGCACGAACGCACGGTTAAAACAGACGCTCTGTGATCAGGACATGCTTTGTGTGTTGGTTCTGCGTGATGGTTCTGTGACTCACCTGCTTTCTCTGTAGGGCCTACGGTCTGGCTGGGTACCGGCAGGGACTGGGAGCATCTGACCCGGTCAGCCCAGCTGGGACCAGTGTGTGAGAGCCGTGCTACTGCCAGGGTGGGAGGGGGTCCCCTGGAGAAGACACGCAATGCAGACGTCACCGCCGGGCCACCGTAGCCCTTCAGACACGCAGCCCAGGCCCAGTACCACAACCCCAGACGGACAGGCTAGCGTCCGATGCCGCGATGATGATGATGATGATGATGATAGATTCCCTTGACTGTAAATCAGCTCACGAGAATAATAAGGGGGCAAAGGGAAGAAGCAAACTTGTGATCTGACCCTAGAACAGCCGAGGGACGTCAAGAACGCACGGAGGATTCAGACAGCAGCTCCCAGGTCAGCCCAACAGGCCCTGGGCTCCATCTGATCAATACCCATTTCCGGAAGCATCCGATTACAGCGTAATGCAGGTATCGAACCCCCCATGCTTCTGTAGCCTTCAGCCACACTCGCATCAGCACCTCCTGCTGTCTGTGGAGCAGCCTCGCAAAAACCCGGCAAAAATCACATTAAACAAACGCTTGAGCCTCACAGATCGATGGCCAAACCCTTCCAGACAACGGATATCTCCTCTCCAGCCTTAGACCGGCCTTCTCTGTGCATCATATCTGCCATTGATTTCCTCATTTGCTCATTTAGTGCCCTTTTAATTGAATTAGCCACCGTGTTCCTTTTACACTACCAGTATTAAAAAAATAAAAACATAATGGAAATGGACGGGGACAAAATTGAAGCGTTAATGTAGGAAGTGGAGTTTCCCCACATCGGGCATTAGAGGTTGTTTGCTAACCGAGAACATTCTCAATTAGAGGCGTGTAGGCCGAGATAATGGACTGTGGCTACGTTCAGAGCACACACTCGAGTGAGTGGACTTCCAGCGTAGATCCGTGGTCAGATCCCCACGGTCAGCAGATATGGAGAAGGGCCTACCCAAAGCTGAGAGTGCGGCGGACGTTTGGAGATGGAACTACTCGGTCCGTCGTTGGACTGGCCATGACGTGACGTCCCGGGGACATCTTGCGAACCTCCCACGCCAAAGACGTGGGCCTGGAAGAATCGCAGATCCACACACCGTCAACATTTAACCAACATTCAGGATTTGGATCTAAAATGAAAGCAACAATTTCTCAAAACATGCGTCGACACCGTCTCCTCTAAACGCTGGAGTTTACAGCTCCATAAATCCATGTAGTGTTGAATTCGTCACTTCCCAATAAAGTATACATTACACTCAGTATTAGGATGCAAGGGAACCCAGGAGTGCGTGCAAAGGTGGGCTGATCAATACGGAGCGCGTGCTAAACTGTGCGAATGGAGAGGCGACTTAAAAGCTCAGCTTTATACCTTAATCAATGGACGAGTGTTGTGGTCATTCAACCATTCGCTTAAACACAAACCAATAAACTTGTGAATCCCCTTGAATTACAGCTCTTCCTATTGATCGGGTCCAAGACACTACAACCGGAGCACCAGCCTGAGAGTCTCCAGAGTACGGATGAGTCCCAGTGTGTGTGTGTGTGTGTGTGGGGGGGGGACAGATCACCTGTTCTGAGCATCAGTTTTCTCCAGCTTCTCCTGCAGTTGGATCCAGTCGATGAGAGCTTTAAAGTCTCGTACGTAGTTGTCCAACATCATCAGAACCTCCTGGAACACATCAAGTTCCAGACACGAGGATCTCAATGAAGATCACACACCAGATAACTCTGTTAGCATTTAAACACTGATTCAAAGGTCAAGGTTCATCTTTCAGAAGTTACAACGTACATGCTTTTGAAATGAATACATACTTTCATAATAAACACTCACTCTCATTCACCGTCTGTGTTAGTGTGTGATCAAGCGTTTTGAGAGGCAGACACATTGTAAGCCGACCCAAAAACAAAACCACAATCCCAAGCGAGTCCGACTGTCCAGCTCAGCTCCGCCCCCACGCCTCTGCCCCTCCCTCCAGCTACAGGTGAGCTCAGCCCACCGTGTGACAGGAGAACCCGAAAGGCCTTTCAGAGCAGCCGGTCCAGAGGGACGGGGCACCGTGTCCCAGCAGAGGTCCTGCCGCTGGAGCCAACAGGAGGGGCTCCCGTAACCCTAGACCCCCCCCCCCCCCCCCTCCGGCAGACCAAACGGGCGGGGGCAGCGGGACAGGGTCAATGCCACCAGAGCTCAGCTCACGTCCCAGCCACAGCTAGGCAGCCACTCCATTCACAAAGAACTAGAGAAGACAAAGGGGTCGGGGTGGGTGGGGCGGTTAGGGGAGGGGGGTAAGAACCCTAACCCTCCCCCCCCCCCCCCCCCCTACTCTCCCCTGCCTCGCTGGTCTCCCACAAGAGGCGCGGCTGAAATTACCAATTAGTTTAGCAAAAGGGGGCTGGCAAATCTGATTGGGCCTCTAATCATTTCTGGTTACTGGCAGAGAGAGAGAGTTGGATGACGGCATCTCATTGTCTGCCCGACATTCGATCTGCCAGGGGGGGGGGGGGCGACTCTGGGGAATCCCTACGCCCGCACAAAGGCCCGCAGGAAGGGTCCGGCAGAGAGGTCTCGTCCAGCGCCCATTACCACACACCACCAGAACCAGAACCAGCACCGGAGCCTGCTGCACAGCTGCCCTCCACCAAACCCGCCCCGCCCCTGCGCCCGCCCCAGCGCTGGTCCAACGTCCTTCTTCCACGTCTCTCTCGGCACGCGTGCGGGTCAAACCCCCCGCCGGAGGGAGCGGAGACGAGCCGTGAGGAGCGCCTGCTGGGCAGGACGGCCAGATGGGCGGGACGAGGGCAGGACGAGGGCGGGACAAGGGCGGAGACACGGCGGAGGAGGCGTGTGTGAGACGGATGGGTGGGCGGGAGTTAGCGCTAATTGAGAGGAAAGCTCACAGTGCAATTGGTTAATAGAGGAGGTGAGACTAGTGGAAGATGTGCAGTGATGTCAGTAACGCGTTACTCTAATCTTACCACTTTTTTCGGTAACGAGTAATATAACGCGCTACTATTTCCAGTCCAGTAATCAGATTAAAGTTACTTATCCAAATAACTGTGCGTTACTATTTTTATTTTCCCTAGTAAAATATATATTTTTGCTTTCTTCTTGGCTCAGTTCTACTTTTGCGTCTGACCGTAGCGCTCGACTCCGCACGCTGCGCGCGACCCTGTGAGAGCGCGAGCGCGTGTTACAAGTCATTTTTTGCAGCGTCCTCCCGTAACGATATGTGGTAGGTAGTATAAAGAAACACCCCTCAAAAACAGGGGAAGGAACATTTACCTGATGAATTTTAATGTTGCTTTGTGTTCCACGTTTGAAAAGTGCTGGAATTTTGACTAACGTCGCCTACTTTAAAATGCTTGAAATTGTAATGGTATTTCGTTTCACAAGCTGTCTGACTGAACAGGGGTGGGTTTCCCGAAACGTTCGTAGCTTCATACGAGGTTACGAAGTACTTGGCGCTACGAACGTTTCGGGAAACCCACCCCAGTTAGCTTGTATTACGTTTACAAATAAATTTACAAATAATACCGCGCAGCTACACAAACGTAATGTCAGGAGATACTGTAGCGACTCCTACTCCTCACGGCGAGTCTTGCCCTTTAAGTGACACTGGGGGGCGGAGCCTGCGCGAGCCAGGGTTGCGTTATCAATAAAGTTTCCCTCCTCGGGATTTTTGGATTAAGCAGTTTCTGCCTCGGTTACCGAACCTGCTTCAATACATTGTTACTGTTAAAAATGCACTTCCAATAAAGTGAGTATTGGAAAAATGTATTGTGCTGCTAAATGTAACTACTAAAGTAACTTGTAATCTAACGTAGTTACTTTTAAAATCAAGTAATATGTAACGTAACTAAGTTACTTTTAAAAGGAGTAATCAGTAATCGGATTACTTTCTCAAGGTAACTTAGCCATCACTGAAGATGTGTGTGTGGCACACACTCATACACACACACTCAGTTAGTGTAGAAGTAACGCTGGATGGTGGTGAACACACACTCATACACACCTACTATGAAGCAGCACAGGGTAGAAGAGACCCCCCCCCAAACATAATCACAAAACAGTCAAACACATGCAGAGGAAACCATGACACGTTGTACCATTTATCTTTTGGTGAATGTGGCACGCACACACACACACACACACACACACACACACACACACACACACACACACACACACACACACACACATATTCTTTACACTCAAGTGTTCATACTCAAGATTATTCAAGGTTGGGTTTTTTTTTCTTTTTTCTCCAAAATCTCCAAATTTTTCCACTTTCATAGGTTGCATGGTCATAACTGCTGAGCAAGCATGCAAACACACACACACACGCACACTGGGGTCTT
>NC_135215.1:34526470-34626470 GCF_052324685.1 Brachyhypopomus gauderio | reverse complement strand
GACTCCAAGCTCCTTACATACCATTATAAAACACTGAACTGTACATATCTGACCAGCTTGGCCAGTGAAACCAGCGTAGATGATCACCACCACCAGGCTGTTCCCCGAACCTTTGATCCAGTCTTTAGTCTTAGTCTTCTCTTAAGACCAGACACAGACGTGTGAGGACAATAACAAATATCCTTTTAATCCTTTTGTTATTTTCAGTTATGTAATGGATTTCAGTAAAGCATATACAAAAAGCTTGACCTTAAATCTTACCAGAAGGATCTATTATCTTTCCATTCTCTGATTCAGCCTGCTGTAGTAAGAAAGAGCCTCACTGTTCTGATTTACCACAAAATCAGTCAGCCAATGAAATCAGAGGTTTTTACTATTAATTCTTAAGACACACACATTATATATTTCCCTAATTTCACATAAACATATAGAAAACTTAGGGAAATGTCTGGAGTTTGTCATGGAAAACAAAACACCGTGTTTATAATGACCCTGAAACCGTAAGCAGAGGTGAGCTGTGGTTGGTACCTTGCACTCCACGACACTCTGGTCCGATTCGCACGTCACGTAGATCTCGTCCACGGCCCGTCGCAGGTCGTCGAACAGGAAGGCCCAGTAGCGTGCGCGCAGGTCCACCTTACGCAGCTGCCTGGTCTTGGTGGGGCTCTTCTCCTTCTCCAACACCCCCCCGCCGGCTGACTTACACTCCAAACCTGCAGGCTGTACCAACACAAACATGCCACAAGTCTGGTCTCTGGCGCCCTCTAGTGGTGGAAGTGTATATAACATCTCAGATTAAGTTCATCTCCAAGGTTTCAAACCTGTTTTTTGTTTCTGTTCTGTCCGGAGTTGATTCGCTGAGATCTTGCATTGCTGTTGCTGTGAATCTTTGACTTCCCTGTAAACAATAAGAATCACATGTTCAGCCAGATACAAAAAATAGCTCCGACAAGAAAGACTTTTTATTTGCATTCTAGGAAAAAAAGTATTCTTGCCTAGATATTCCAGTATTGCATAATAAAAGTACCACCACCAACTGAGACCAATGTACCATCTTTAATCTTATGTTATGGGCTGACAAGATACCAAGAAACCCGTTTTAAGGAACCTCTTACCAACTACAAGTGACTTGTAGAGCAGAATCTAGCAGTGCTGACAGAGTTTAGGGGTTAAGTGCTCAGGACTGTTCCATAATGTCACCGACCATAACCTGCAGCTAGAGTCTGGCTGGCTTAGTCTTATTGAAACACGCTTGGCTGGTTTTACTGAGGTAGCTTATGTAACATTCACAGTTCAGTGGGCTGATCAGCTGATCATGTTGACATCAGTACATATGTCAGGTACATCAGGAAACTCAAGGCAGTAAATAAATCAATCAATAAACTAATAATGATTGCTGTATCGCTGTATGCAAGTGCCTCCAGGCTGAGCTCCCCTCACTCAGACGCAGCCTTCTTCTGTGTGGATGCTCACAGTGGCGAGGAACACAAACACACGTCTGTGCTCAGACTAGCAACCTGAAATGACCTATGACGACAGGAGCCTGCCTGCTAACAGAGGGGCGACCCCTGGGAGGACTCGTCATCCGCACCCCCAGCCGAGCAAAGGGCCGTGGGGTCTGGGGCCCAAGAAGAGCACGGAGACTGGAGAACATCTCGTACTGACAAACATCACATCTTCTGCCTCACCTCATTACCTCTGCCGGTGGAGAGAGGGGGAAACAGCTGGCCAGGTAACGTAGATGTGGGGTGTGTGTGTGTGTGTGTGTGTGTGTGTGTGTGTGTGTGTGTGTGTGCAAACGTGCACTTGCCTTCCTCCTCTTTGTTCTCCAGAGGTACGCTCCAGGCGATAAGGTTGCGAGCAGCACGTCCTTCCTCCGCCACGATCTTCCTCACTTTATCATGGCTGTTGGAGCGCTGGAAGGAGGCCTGAACAATGACGACATGAACGCCACGTTAACGTCACGTTAACGCCACATTAACCCTGTAAGCTCCTGCCAACACCACGTTAACGTCACGTTAACGCCACGTTAACCCTGTAAGCTCCTGCCAACACCACGTTAACGTCATGTTAACGCCACGTTAACCCCACGTTAACCCTGTAAGCTCCTGCCAACGCCACGTTAACGTCACGTTAACGCCACGTTAACGTCACGTTAACGCCACGTTAATGTCACGTTAACCCTGTAAGCTCCTGCCAACGCCACGTTAACGTCACGTTAATGCCACGTTAACGTCACGTTAACGCCACGTTAACACCACGTTAACCCTGTAAGCTCCTGCCAACACCACGTTAATGTCACGTTAACGCCACGTTAATGTCACGTTAACCCTGTAAGCTCCTGCCAACACCACGTTAACGTCACGTTAACGCCACGTTAATGTCACGTTAACCCTGTAAGCTCCTGCCAACACCACGTTAACGCCACGTTAACGTCACGTTAACCCTGTAAGCTACTGCCAATGCCACGTTAACGCCACGTTAACATCACGTTAACCCTGTAAGCTACTGCCAATGCCACGTTTGTCCTGTACGCTCTGGCAGCAGGCAAACAACAGCCACGTGAGCGTCACGTGTGCCACATAAGCTCTGGCGCACAGCAGTCACGTGGAGAAACCTGCTCAGATGTCACGGTACACGGCAGACCCCTGTGTGGGAGACACTGGAGTTCTGCTCAGCTCAGCACACCCACACGCGGGTGAACAGACCCCAGCAGCACTGGTGATGGCCCTTAGCAGACACGTCTCCCGCTCTGTGGATAAGGACCCTTCAGACACTTCACACTTCAAAAACACTCCGCCTATAACTACACCGTGGCTTCTTCCAGCCTCAGTAACACAAGAGGTGCAGCGTGGGAGTTATAATGGGACATGAAACCAAATCCAGTTTACACCTTCTCTGTTTTGACACCTTACGTGACAATGAAAGGATCATGTGGACTGCACTGATGCCAGTTCTCTCTCTCTCTCTCTCACTCTCTCTCAGCATGTGTCAGGAAGCCAGGCAACACTTGCCAGAAGCCGATCTGCTGTCCACTCCATCAGCACAGAGAGCCACTCTGATGCCTTTTAAAGAGAAGTCGTGTTTCCAGACTCCTGAATGCTCTATTGTTCATGTTTCTTTTAGTATTCACCATCAGTTAACGCGCTGCACTCCCAGCAGGGCTGCAAACCCAACGCAGCATTTAAGCCCCATCAAACCTCCCTCTCCGTTTCAGTTTGACAGCACTGCCACATATTCAGAAAATCTATAAGCTACAGCTCCAGAACGGTCCGCTTGTGTCCGACAGCTTCCTAGCGCAGGCTGAAAGGTGACGTGACCACAGCAAGTCTACCACGTGTGCCGACTGGTTCACGTCATCACTCCTGCCGCTGACGTCACTGCTCGGGGGAGGCAGAAGCTTCACGTGCCACCGTCCTGCGCTCCACTGACCCCTCACTGACCCCACAAGCAGCCAATCAGCACGCCACACTGCCTTTAAACGTCTTACACGTCTGCGGAACGAGCTACGTGGAATTAGACATCGTCGGTCATGCGGAAACATCAAAACTGGTCGACTGATTAAAGACAAAAAGCATTAAATCCCCGTGTGCATGTTAACCCCAGCCCACTGTAGAGGGAGGGATTTTGTCCAAAGGTTCGTTGGGTTTCACACACGCATAAACAACACACCGTCCTGGCTGGTCCGATGGCCCTGGGCTTAATATACACTTCAGTGACCTACTTTAGGCCAAAACAGTGTCTTCGGTCCAAGCCTCTCTCTCTCTTCAAATACCATTCTCTAGAACAATCAAGCAAAAACTGGAAACTTGAATAACTACATTACCCAGATTTAAAGGGCGCACAGCCTAGCAGGTCTTGCTGCCGTCCACTGGACTGCCCGACAGTAAATATTTACTCCTGGGCCTTGACAGACATCAGACAGCAGCTGACAGCGAAGGTCCATCAAGGCTCTGGAGCCGTTTTAAGCGCACTGCGCCTAACGCACGAAGGAACGCGGATGCAGGGGGGGGGGTTAAGGCCGAGAGGCTCCCCCCACCTTCAGACACCGGCTAGCACCATTGACGTGAGCACCGAACACTGCTGTATGAGCAAGGGGAAGACTCCCCGCCCCCCCGGTCCACCACGCACAGAGGGGCGTCGGGGCCCTGTGGCCCAGAGGTGGCAGGGCTAAGGGTCCGTGTCCGGGTCCGCTAGCAGGCCCCAGCGGCCCCCACACAGCAGACAGACAGACAGCAGGAGGGAGAGGAGATCAGAGGTACATACGGAGAAGAAGTAGAGGCGGTACGCCGGTTCCTCGTTCCTCTCCAGCCCCGACATTCTTCAGCCGAGCGCTTCACTCTCCTGGCTGCCCCCGAGCCGGCACCGCAGACCCGCACGCACGCTGCAACATCGTCGTCCCACACCAGAACCAAAATAGACACGGAGCGTCACCTCCGCCGAGCCAACACCACTTGTCCGGCCGTGTCAACTTCCCGACCAATCAGGAAGGGAGATGGGAGCTGCTGGCCGTGCCTGCTCGGAGAGCCAATCACAGCGCGGCTCTCCGACACTGCACTCTTCTCCGCTGAGCCCACACCATCACTGCCAGCCTCGCTCCACAGACACGCCAGTCCGTCCACCGCTCTCCTGCATACTGCAGACGTGTCTCTCTCTCTCCCTCTCTCTCTCTCTCTCTCTCCTCTTCAAACCGCTCAAAACACCTCCGGCTGGCCGGGCCTCCCTCCTTCTCCTCTCGGCGTTAGCCGTGTGCGGTCATGTGTGCGGTCATGTGTGCGGCAGGCAGGCGCACTCAGCCGCCTCTCGGTCGCCTGCGCGTGTCAGCGGGCCTCCTGGCACACAGTCTCGCCGTCTGATTGGACGAGGCACCGGGTGACTCACTCCCAGTGCCAGCCTGGGCCAGGGATGTAAACAGAGCCACGCTGACGAAAGACAAGCTGCACTGAAACCTTCCCAGAGAGAAAGGCAGGAGATAAAGTTGCAGGAAAAGGTCCGTTTAATAAAGACGTGCAAACGCAGAACTGGGGGGAAAAGGTGTTTTAATCCTGCAGGGAGACATCGAGTGAGATATTTATCCTGTCTGATAACGTCTGATAAAGTAAACGATGACTTCCCATCTAAAATCGAGACTTGGACCATAGACTGAACCAAACACCAGGCCAACCTCTGTGCAATGAAGACACCTTTCATATAGACTTTCTCTGTACTGTCTTTACAATGATATGTATATATACACACATACACATACATGCACATGCACACACACACACTAACATTTTTATACTACAGCATCCACTGTGTTCTTGTTTCCAGCAAATCGACAATAAATTTTGATGAGATTCCTCGATTAAGACGAACAGAACCAAGATGGTCCAGCCAGGTGTACGCCGAACCGAACAGAGCAGCCATCATGGTCAACTGCAATTACTGACCGTGATTACAACCGGTTTGGACATTTGACCGAAACGGCACCAAGCCTGAACCTCCAGGATGGAGGACACCGGTGATGACATCACAGGGCACACAACAACCGTGTGTTTCATGAAGAGGGGTCAGTTAAAACGAGTTTGGAGAGGCATTTCTACTGCCCAAAACCTAACATTATTAAAACAGCATCCCAGAATACGGAGTGCTGTTAGACTGTATCAGCACTGCGGTGCCACAAAGTCGCAGGCCGTTGGTGTCACGTTTGAGAGAGCTACACAGCAGAGGAGAGCATCGCGTTCCTGCATGGACACAAAGAACCTTGGAGCGCTTAGACAACAGGTGCGGCTGTGGAGGCAGAGAGGTCGGAGGTCACAATGCGCTACTGAGGGGGAGTGAGTGAGCGAGTGGTGGGAGGTTTGAGGTTTCTCCTGCACACAAACTCGGCTCGGTCGGTCTCAAGGCAGCCGGGTCCGTGCTCGACTTCAAAAAGCAACACCGTTCATAAGACGCTGGGCCCAGCCGAGGACGCTCGTAGAGGCTAGAAGAGACAGAATCATGCGGCCCGGCCACGTGGACTTGGACTTTCTGTGAGGGAACCTGCTTACTGTGGAGGTGCTGAAGATGCGTTCAGTGTCACTGACGGGACACCAGGGACCGGGAACAACGTCGTATCAGAGGAGCCGTGAGTGAAGGTGTCAGCGTCAGAGGGGCTCAACACACTGGTGGGTCCCCGAGCGCTGCTCACATCAGCATCAACAGTGGAGGAAATCACACTCACACACAGGTCTGCTGATTTAGCCACTCTGGCGAAGGAGGCCGTTTTCCAGAGGGACCAATAGGCGTTTGCTCTCCGTGCTGGTGTTTCCCCAGAGGAGGCAGTGAGCTCTTGTTGGACGTGGACACCAGTGAGCAGAGCACCAGTGTGGTCATTTCACAGGTGCGGGACGGGGCTGAGAAGCTCATCACCCACTATAGTCAGAGTGGAGCTACTGGGTGTTGAAGGTCAGCTGCTGACCGTCGTTGCAGGAACATGCCATTTTCACCTTTAACCCGATGACGTCTCAATTTCTTGGCTCTTCCAGTTCAGAGACCTCAAGAACCAGCGGTGGATCCTGGTGGTAGAGGAGTGGAGCTTCACCATCTAACAGTGTGCTGGATGCCCGCATGGTAATGTTGATGCCCCGCCCGACCGCCCATGACCACCCAGACCAGCGCACAGCTGAAGTGAGGAATGTTGCCGTCACTTCAAGGAGAAGCACGCGCCGCTAGTTAGGGCTGGTGCGGCGCAAAACAAGAAGACAGGCGGACAGGGCAGACGCGGAACTGTAGGGACACACCGGAGGAACGTGGCACTAGCTGGATCGGCCTCTGGGAGCACAGCAAAGGTTGCAGTGTGTGTGGGAGGATCTGGAGACAGCAAGGAGGCTGCCGATCCAGGCGGCATGAGGCAGGGCTCAGTGGGCAGAACACGGAGCCTCACTGAGCCTCACTGTGCCTCACTGTGCCTCACTGTGCCTCACGGAGCCTCACTGAGCCTCACTGAGCCTCACTGAGCCCCACTGTGCCTCACTGTGCCTCACTGTGCCTCACTGAGCCTCACTGCGCCTCACTGTGCCTCACTGTGCCTCACTGTGCCTCACTGCGCCTCACTGCGGCTCACTGTGACTCCACCCCCTCAAAGACCAGGAGTGCAACTTTGAGGCCGTGGTCACGGCTGAGATCAGCAACCGGCTGACCACCCGGATGGTCTGAACTACAGCTTATGGCAGGATCATCCCTGTATCGGCGCTTATGGATCTCAGGTAATGTTCTACAAGCAAATGACCTTTTACCCAATAGGGCGCTGTATATATTTGACGCCTGTTGGAGTTTGTGGGAAACGTTCCAATCACACATTTTTAACGACTTGCACATATCACAAACAACAACTAGATTTGCATTTCCTGAAGGAAATCCTATAGGGCTTGAAAAGGTGTGTCCTAGAGTGTAATGTGTGTAGAGTTCAGTGTGTGTTAAACTGTGCATGGTGTGTGGTAATATATGCAGTGTGTATGAAGTTGTGTAGTGTGAATGGTGTATATGTTGTATATGGTGTGTATTGTGTATGATGTGATGATATTGTAGTATGTGCTTGTGTGTGTGTGAATGATGGTGTGTATACGGCATGAAATATGAGTGTGATTGTGTGTACGACTGTGCAGTGCGTATGAAAGTGTATTGTGTGCATAGTGTGTGTCTGTGTACTTGAAATCCACCTTAGGTATGCGTCTCTGTGGTGTGTAAATGAAGGTGTGTATGACATGAAATAAGGTGAGTGTATGAACATGAACGTGTACAGTGTGTGTGTGTGTGTGTGTCTTTAGGTGAACAAACCCTCCTTAAGTATGAATCTGTTTGTGTGTGTCTGAGTGATGTGTGTCAGAGACAGAGATGTATGTGTGTGTGGGGGGAGCTGCTGGTTGTGAGAAGTTTAGAGTGTAATGTGTGTAGAATCTAGTGTGTGTTAAGTTCTTTGTGGTGTGTGGGAATATATGTGGTGTGTATGAAGGTGTGTAATGTGTATGGTGTATATGTGTGTGTAGTGCATGAAGGTGTATAGTGTTTGAAGGTGTGAGGTGTGTATTGTGTGCATGACAACACCTCCTTATGCATGTGTCTGTGTGCAGTGGGTGTGAGAGATGTGCATGTGCACGTGCGTGCATTGTGTAGTGGGTTTGATAGACATGTGTGTGAGATATATGTATGTTTATGTGTGTTTGTGGAGTGGGTAAGAGAGACAGATGTACAGTATGTGGCTGTATGTATGTTTGTGTGTGTGTGTGGAGTGTGTATGGGAGTTAAAAACACAGAACAATGTGTGAACATGAGATTTTTGATCATTTTTCATGCCAGCACACACTCTAACTGGCAATTAAAACGTGAAATTCTGAACATTCCCCCATACATGTCTACACACAGAAAGCGAAGGGAGACATCTAAACTCTCCTCAGAGAGAAGAGGAAGCCAGCCACCGAGACAGCTGGAGGACAGCATCTTTTTTTAAAGGCAAACAAACCCCCCCCCCCCCCCCCCCCTACCTTCAGAGTACCAGGTGAACAGAACCCCCTACCTCCAGAGTAATGTTCTCCTCCTACCTCCAGGGTAATGTTCTCCTCCTACCTCCAGAGTAATGTTCTCCTCCTACCTCCAGAGTAATGTTCTCCTCCTACCTCCAGGGTAATGTTCTCCTCCTACCTCCAGACTAATGTTCTCCTCCTACCTCCAGAGTAATGTTCTCCTCCTACCTCCAGAGTAATGTTCTCCTCCTACCTCCAGAGTAATGTTCTCCTCCTACCTCCCTCCAGAGTAATGTTCTCCTCCTACCTCCAGAGTAATGTTCTACTCCTACCTCCAGAATAATGTTCTCCTCTTACCTCCAGGGTAATGTTCTCCTCCTACCTCCAGAGTAATGTTCTCCTATCTCCAGAGTAATGTTCTCCTACTACCTCCAGAGTAATGTTCTCCTCCTACCTCCAGAGTAATGTTCTCCTCCTACCTCCAGAGTAATGTTCTCCTACCTCCAGAGTAATGTTCTCCTATCTCCAGAGTAATGTTCTCCTACCTCCAGAGTAATGTTCTCCTATCTCCAGAGTAATGTTCTCCTACCTTCAGAGCGAGGTTGGCCGGGTTCCTCCCTCTCCCTCCTCCGTGTGAGGACCCAGAGCTGTTACTACCGGACCTCTCCCTCCCATCGCCGCTCTGACCGGGCCTCGGCCCTCGGTGCTGGGCAGCGCCGCGTCGACGACCGTCGTGGCGGCCACCGTCTTTAGACATCGACCTCCTGCGATGAACAGACTGAACTGTTCCGGTGGTTGAAGGTAAATAAACGGCGAAACGGTTGAAATATTGAACAGGTCCCCCCTTCTTTTTTTGTTCTTCTCTGGAGCGCCTTGACGTTTGCGAGTCTCGGGAATATGGCGCGTTATCGCTACCTGCTGGTGTGGAGGCGGCGGTGACACTCGGCCACCCGCTGGGATTAAAATATCCCATTTTTGTTTTTTAGTACAATTCATACATCACACCGTGATATGCTGCGCGAACATTAATGAATTTTTCATATAAGTATATGTAATCAGGCAGGTCCTTTTAAGTCAATAATCTAGCCCACTGGTCCATTCAATACGGTACGCTGGAAAATTACCTATTACAATAACGGAAGCCTGTGCACTACCGATACATTTACTGATGTAATCCAAAATAGTAACGCATGAGATTACTGCAGTTGTCAAAGCCTTGTTTATGTAGCATGTTTTGTAATGCCCAGATAATCAATTACATTTATATTAGTGCTGTCAATTCCAGGTGCCGCGATTAAAAGTCCTCACCAGGATTTTGCTCAAGCTTGCTAGATTTTCTAATTAGCAATCCAGGTAAAATTAGTGGAATCAACACAATCCAGGAAGCCTGAGCAAAATCCTGGTGAGAACTTTTAATCGCGGCACCTGGAATTGACAGCACTAATATATATTTAAATTTTCTTCTTTAAATGTTTTGCAAAACAATTGCGTTCTGTGGAGTCACTTACAAAAGTAGAAAATGTTTTTTCTTCCATCTTTCAGCAGTTTAAACTGAGAACTAAATAGACATGGTGAAATCACAAGTGAAAATGTACAAAATCCATCATATAAAAACATCTTGCATGAAAGATGTGTGCTGTATCAACGGACACTTAATCACTCCTTAATAAAATCAGTCAAATGTGATTTTCTTTTAGCGGGCATCAGGTATAATATACTAAGAGAGAGGGGAGAGGCTTGTTTAGCCACTCAGAAATAGTCTACCATTATTCCTTTCAACTGTCTCTCCAATTTGAAATGAAGTAGAAATGAGTAAAGAACTGCTCTCTCTCGTCATTCTCTAGTTACCCAAATACATTAAAAACAAAATGTTCTTTATGATAAACCCAAGATGCAGGTAAAGTGCAGAATTCAGCATCGTGCCAAATATTGTTAATGCCAGAATTGTGTTAGTAAGCTAATATGGACATAGTGATTTCATGTCGCAATATAACCACAAAACATTTACCTTAACATACTACTGTACGGAAAACTTGCTGCACCCCTTTATTAAGGGGGAAAATATATTTAGCTCCATTATCTGCAGTGACAGTTGGCACTAAACATGCCAGGTCTAGTGTCTCCCAAATCAATCCAATTCTAAACATTTAAAGCACAACTGCTTTAAAGGCTTGAAGAGACAGTGTGAAAAAAAAAAACACTTTTGAGGGGCAAATCCTGAGGGGGGAAAAACCAGCTTGAATAGAGGAATCAAAAATACTATAATGCAAACCAAACAGACGTCATAACCCATCAAATTGCATCGAATCCAATGTCATCTCAGAATCCAGCTACAAAAGCCAAAGACCATGTCTGGTGTAAATGTCAGCAAAAAAATGAGAAGCACATCCCCAGTGGAAATAGAACCACTACGACAGGACCAGTCACGAGTAGAATATATATATAAATCATAAATGAAGGTTCCATTCATACCGATGAATCAGAATTTGTGGCAATATTCCATTGTGAAGCCTGTGTGGTGGTAACATTACAAGCCAGTGATGTGTGAAGAATGATCACGGCACACAACAGGGCCTCGACACACTCTGAAGATTGTCTCGACAAAAACACTCAACTCTAAACATTTTTCTGGACCGGGGTTGTTTCTTCATGCCTGAATGATGATGTGCTGGGAGGATTATGTTTCAGAGTGCTCCAATCTGCCACAACTTTTGGGTAATTTATGCATACAATTTCAAACCAGCTCAACTAAACTGGCTCAAAATGTGCTGGATTCCTTCCTTTAGAGCCACACCTGCACCAGGTATAGCACCAGGTGATGCACAAAGGACTTGCATTATAGTTTCAGTTGTATCGTTTACAATTACTACTTGCAATCCAAGAATAATAATAATAATAATAATAAGTTCCATTTGTATAGCGCCTTTCAAGATGCTCAAGGACGCTTTCCAGATGCAAAAACCAAAATACGCAAACAAACAATACAAAAAAAAAAAAAAAAAAAATGCACAGCTGCCCCCCCCCCCCCCCTAATTTTACAGGAATGCCTTCCATATAGATGCAATACTGAGAACATTAGCAGCACTCCACAACCACCATAACGCCATCACCCACTGTTTAAATCTCTACCCAAAATAAGCTACTGCTGATGCCCAAGCAAAAAATCAATTGCTTCAAAAGGTGATTAATACCAATTTTAAGATTCACACTGCTGCATTTCTTATCAAAAGATATCCAGGTATTTATAAACGGGTTGAAGAATTTTTTTTAGTGCAAAATGATGTGAAAATATACTCAAATTACGATGAGCCACCTTGAAACAAGTTATCCACAAGCTACATTCATTTTCAAAGGGGAGGGAAAAAAATAACAGTCAAGGCCTTGTGTGACAATGCCATAAAATAAAATAATCACCCATTTCAGTCTGACTGATACATAAAAATAATGTATTAATGTCCATAGGAAGAACAAAACAAAACAAACAAACAAAAAAAAAAAACCCATAACACCCCCCCCCCCCCCAAAAAAAAACAACTCCCACAAAAAAAAAACAAATATAGGGGGTAACACTGAATGAAATGCAGGGTCTACCCTTCAGAGAGGTAGAATTGTACATGATTTCCTAAGACAGTGGACTGAGTTCAAACGGGAGATTGAATTGCCGAGGGTAAAACACTGAATATGAAGCATTTGCAGCGAGTAGCTAGTCCATGTGCTGGTGCTACAATTACCAGACATTTCATAAAGAGACCAAGCATAATTTTCACAGAAAAGCAATCAAAAGCACATAGCGTATTTTACATTTTACCTATACTTGGCATATAAAACAAACTAACAATTGAATAAAAACATTAACCCTACCCCCCCACCCACACATATAAACAGAGTCAATATTGAAAAGCAATCAGAAACAAAAAAATGTCTTGATTCATCTGTCAAGGTCAGCCAACTATACACAGGAGGCAAAATAACAGGAAAAACATTGCGATTTACATTATTTTCATACCCTCCCACCCCCCATATGCTACGCATTTTACAGATGACTGGGTATGTTCACTTTGTTTCCTTTTTTTTAACCAGTCTGACAAGCATGTAGAAAATAAAAGCATAAGAGAGAAGCCATTTAAAAATAAAACTTCAAACCTATAGACAAAAAAAAAAAAAAAAAAAATTAAAATCAATTAAAAAAAAAGTCAGCATATCTATCAAACAAGCCGTCCAACCAGGAGGAATGCATGTTGAACTCAAGAGCAAAAGGAACGTTTTACAAACCAGACAAGAAAATACATATGTACAAATGTTATATATACATATACACACATAACTGAATATGTATATATCTATATGTCTATGAGTTTAATTAACTGGCCATTCCTGTTGAAAAGTGGCTGGCTAGTAAGGGAGGAGTGACCCTTTGAGCACCAAAAGGAGTGACATCAGTCCTCTTCTCTACAGCACGTGTACAGTCCAATTTAGGCAAAATAAGGGGGGTGTGGGGGGGACACAACTCCAGTGGGGCCAAGCCACCACTTACAAATATCTGTAGAGGCCAAGCAGTCAAAATGGATGAATCTTGTTCTTTCCTTCAATTTCAATTACACTTAAACTTTATATAAAATGTATGCATACTTGAAAGTCATTCTTTTAAAACCTTTGTTGACAACCCACCCCATCCCCACCTAAAACATCGCCAGTAAAGGTGAATCTGTAGTTGAAATCCTCATTAGAGTTTGCAGTTATTCATGCCCCCCCTTTTGAAAATTCCAATTTATTAAAACAGTCAAAGTTGCTTTCAAAGCGTCAGACACTTCAATCCGGGGGTAAAAGGTCGTGCAGGCGAAATTTCTCTCTTATGTGGGGGCGAACATCCTCATTCTGCAAGGAAAACACAAGACAAGAATTATAAAGCAACGGTCTTCTTAAAATTATCTGCACATTTCTAATTCCAGAAAAGATGATCTCTCCTGGACTTACACTCCACACACACCCTTGGGAATATCACTCCACTCCAACACAGATGTGGATGTAAGTGAAGTTTTAAATGGCTAAACAAAATCTGAAGTACACTGAAATAGACAAAGTGCCTGTGTAGGTTTTAAGATAAAACTCTGAATTCAAAGAGGTAAAAGAGGAAAGAGATAGAATAGTCTACAGAATCGCATACATTATAAGCACACAAAATGAAAAGTTTATTTCTTGCCTACTTAATGTGTGATGACTATTTCGTGATCATGGGAGCCACCTAGATAATATATGTAGCTTCAATTTTCAAAACATTACAGGAGCCCATAGAAGGCTACAACACAGTAGTAATGCTACTTGTGTTTAACTGCAGAAAAACAAACAAACAAAAAAAATACATTATCCCTGTTGTCTGTTATCATGTCTGTAGTGCAGGATTATCCCTGTTGTCTGTTATCATGTCTGTAGTGCAGGCGTACTCAACTAAATTTGTCCGCGGTCCAATTTTGGCAGATACCTGTGACCCGAGGTCCGGTGCGGGCGGGGGTGGCGGGGTGGATGGGGGCGAACGTAAGTTGATGAGCGGGGGTGGCGAACTGGTTTATACTTTCGCGAGCGACCGTAGCGCGCGACTCTGCGCGAGCGGTGTAGGCGTTTATACTTTCGTGAACGTCACGAGCATCGCTGCAGTGTTCTCCGAAACGATAGGTGGCCATAGGTGGCAGTGGAGAATAAAAAACCTCTGCAAAACCGGTGAAAGAACATTTTTACCTGACCAGAGACCGTATATATACATCAGGCATCAAACGTAAATATGGCTTTGCAAAGTTGACCGGAATGATATGTGGTAGTATAAAGAAACACCCCTCAAAAAGAGGGGAATGAACATTTACCTGACGCATTTTGATGTTGCTTTGTGTTTCAGGTTTGAAAAGTGCTGGAATTTAGGCTAAAGTACATTAAAATGTTGAAATTACGTTAACAAATACGAGCCTCTTGTAATTCCAGGACGAAACATGAGAGAACGTGAAGACGTTAAGATTGGGCGTTTTGAAAATAAACAACCATTAAATAATGTGATAAAAAGCGAATTATTTCGAATTATTTCGAGTATATATATTAATATTTAACTTAATTATGTTTATCGTGCTGGAAAATATTTAAATGGACCTTGAAAGTGCCGTACAAGTGCTTTAATTCCACCTTGTTTAGGTGTATGAACCCTGCAAACATGACTTTGTCGGTCGCGCTGAAGCGCAGCACGCGCGCGAAGTTACAAAATTCAAGAGGTGCACGACCTCGCGCAGCGACAGCGCGCGAGGCTCTCGCGCACGGGCGGAGCCTCAGCGATTACGTCATTTTCGCCGCGGGAACCCTCGCGCCGCGTCTTAACACTCGTGACGGAGTGTTTTTTCAATAGCCCTGAAATAAATGCTACGGTTTTGTTTTGGTCCGTATCCAGTTAATCAGGAATGAGATTGGGTCCGGACAGGACTGCGTTCGGGTCCGGATCCGGACCGCGGTCCGCCAGTTGAGTACCCCTGCTGTAGTGCATCACAGATGCCCTGTGCAAAATACTGGCCTACAATCTTGCAGCTTAATAAAGGTTTACACTAATCACATACCAATTCCACCAGCTTCTCCAAGAATGGGACCAACTTCAGAAGCTCGTTGTCATTCTTGTCTACAAACCAGCTCTCAATGGGGATCCCATTAGACAGCTGCAATGGGGAAAACAGTGTGAATATCACATTTTCACAAGTATGGACAAACCTACCAGGATTAAACCAACCAACCTGGTATGCGAAGGCTTGAGGGGAATTGTCGATTATTATGGTCTTGGACAGATCCCTCCCAAGTATGTTTAGGTCTTTGATGTAGTTTCCCTGGACGCATACACAGTGCTCGCGAAATAATCTATGTCTGTTGATGTGAAACAGAAACTACATTAAAATACATAAGGAATTTAACAGCTGAGACCACACAACAAGGATTTATTTTAAGATTCTATGTGTTAGAACAGACCAAGAAAGCTACTTTAGTCTTAAAATGTTGGTCAGAGTATCAATTTACCTCAAAATGAACAAACTCCAAAACGTGATCAAAACACTGACCTAACCAGCTGTTTCTTAGGGTCCAGAATATTCAGCAGCTTGTCAGCATAGACCTTCTTGGAAGCAGTAAAAAGGATTATCTAGAAAAGAGACACAAAATCACTGTCAACATTCTCAAATCTGAATTCAGCTTACCCAAATCATGCAGATCTAAACTATCAATTTGAGGAAATTTGGAAAATGAAGCTTCAGAGAACAAACGAAGACAAAGCACACCCTCGCACCTTCGTAAGAAAAAAATAAACCTAACCTCGTAAATTTGGGACATGCGTTCCAGGAATTCTCTGAAGAATGGCCGCAACCGGACGTACACCTTTAAATGAAGAGGTCGTGTGAGTAAGGATGAAGTCCTTATAGAAGCATAGACGTAAACAAAATTATTGTAAATTGCGATCAACATTAGCTGGAACATTGTTGCAAAGCAAATGGATTTCACTGTGCCCTCACATGAACCAGTACTTACCTCAGAAGTAGCTTAAATGTTTCCAGTAATACATTTTACAACAACATAATAAATTAAACTTGCAAAGTAAAACTTGTCTCTTTGTAGCAGGCTGGGAGGATTGGAGGGGCTAACGTGACTTTTTGGACTTTGCATAACTGCTCAGTTTTCACTGAAATAGTAAAATTGTGGAGTTTAACACAGCTCGTGTTGCAAGCTGGTTAAGCACAAGACAGAAGTGTGCACGCTACGTGTCTGGATGGCTCTGTACGTCTACCTCAACATTACGATAAACTAAACCTGAGTAAGTAGAGGCTTGATGAGACATTCGGAGGGTTTCATTTTCTCTTCTTACTTCAAAACTGCTTAATTCCATGAGTATAACACATACATACAGAAATAATAAAAATGTCATGGTGATGTTTGTTGCCCATTTGAAGTGGACAGCATTGGTCAAACTATAGCCTAGCTATGATAACGTATGGCCTCTCACACACACACACGAATTAAAATCATCCTTCAAAGAAACATTAGTTAACTCCAACATGACGCATGATAGTAGCGCCTCCGCTACATGGTACCTACAGCTAGTTAAGAACCAAAGCAAGTTTCCAGACACTCTGGTACTACAAGTAACCGCCGTGAGCAATCTGATTTCAATTTACAATAAATAGCTGGTTAAATGACACATTAAAAGGTGTTATTTGTTCAAATTAATTATAAGCATAAATGTTATGTTAAATTTATCAACACTAGTCCACTAGGTTTACATTACCATGTCAATATTGCTCAACATGGTACAAAGACCCAGAGAACATACTATTATATATTACATTTTCTCTCTTATTTGACCAGCCTACAGTGTTCAAATTAACATTCTGAAAATGGAGAGGAAAAACAGCACACCATGACACAAAATCCTAACAATTTAGCAAATTAGTCCTAACTGAGAATGAAATTTTAACACCACGCCCAAACCAATCAAGTATTCTTGACTGACAGCCTGCTGTTATAGACTGGCACCGCACTGTTCTACTGCTACAGAGCTGAATACAATTGTGTTAATAAGGAAAATCTAAATCATACAACTATCCATCCATCCATTATCTGTACCACTTAATCCCGCTAGTCGGGGGGGGGGGGTCCTTGAGCCAAAATCCCAGCATCTCCAGGTGAAGGCAGGTACACCATGGGCAGGTCAGCAGTCCACCACATGGCCAACACACACACACGCGCGCGCGCGCGCACACATGCACACACACGCACAAACTTACAGGGAATTTAGGGCGTACTCACACTAGGCACGGTTTGCTGGTTCCGTGCTGGGGCCCGGTTATCCCCCCTCCCCACTCCCCCTCTGGCCTGCACTCACACTGGCTTCAGCAACCCGGCCCGAGCACGCTTACGTCATCACAACGCCGCTTTATTTGGAAAAAAAGCGCACTCGCACAACACTATGGAGTTCACGATTCTCTTTTTATTGTATTTTTGGAGTCGTTTTGGGAGTGCAGAAACACGGTGCAAGCACAGATTTATCCATCATTTAACACAACGATTGTCTGCTAATCGCTTTGCCGCTATGACTGTTTAACGTGAGCATCGCATCACTGACGTCATGTTTGAGTTCCAGCGAAATGAACCAATCACACGAGGAACCAAGCGGGCCCGGGCACGGATAGCGCTCACACTAGAAGCGAACCGTGCTTCGGCAGGCAACCGTGCCCGGGCCCAGATCACAGAGCCTAGTGTGAGTACGCCCTTAGTCATCAATCAACCTAACATGCATGCCTTTAGACTGTGGGAGGAAACCGGAGTACCCGGAGAAAACCCACAGACACAGGGAGAACATGCAAACTCCACACAGATCAGCCCAGACCGAGAATCGAACCCAGACCGCCTTGAGAATCAAACCAGACCGCCTTTAATAGACTTCAAGGCAAACCAGTATTATCTAGCATCGATACCTAGCCAATGTCAATGTAACTGATTCTGGGCAAGGCTTATGTAAGCAACAATTTCACATCAGAGAAGGTAGAAATTCTGACAAAATAAACTGGTAATTTATTGGACTTTTGAATAGTATTTGTATCTGTTCATTGTTTGCTCAGAAGAGAACGCTTAAACTGGTAAGATTTCTGCAGCTTCTTGTTCCGGTTTCCTACAGCTTTAAATCACTCTGCTACTTGTACGCAGTTACGAATGCGGTCATGGAGAGGGAGTTCTCACACGGGAGACATGAGATAAACCAGAGTAGTTCTGTCGTTCTGTGTGAGAGACTCTGCCTCTTTGTATCCTTTCACATACGAGATCTTTACCTGGTATATGACGTCTTGGAAAAGGACAGGAAAGGTTAGAGCGGCATCTTCCAGCTCATTTAGGCTGCAGTGGACCAGTGTCTCGTCCTAAAACCAAAGGAGAATTATTAATAATAGTATTATTAATATTAATAATAATTCAGGATTTGGAATGCTAATTCAAGCACTCAATTATATGCAATACAATTATAAGAGTATTTGATCATATACAAAACATTGCACAATTGTATTAAGTTTAAGGATTTTAATTTCCTTTTAATAAAATGTATACATGTTATCCAGACTGTATTTTTAATTATTCTCAGTCTACAAGCTACTTCATATTACAATAAAATAGCTTCTTTGTACATGCAAGGTGCAGGAATTTAAAACGACTGCGATAAGCACTGATGCTCAAAATGCAACAGAAGTAAAAATGCATATTACATATTCCAATACATGAAGCTGAAGTGGACATTTGGATTCACTCTTTAAAAACATCCATATCACCTCCCCAAAAATGCATACACTCTTTTGTTGTCCTATAATCACACATACTTCATATTTATCGTGGCCCAACCCAGGGTTCCAGAGTTTATGAAAAAAAAAATCAGTTTGGACCATGAACTAAAATATCTTGCAATAAAACAATAGTATGTCTAAATAAGAGTTTTTAAATAGTTATTTAATTAGGACTTGATAATTGACAAAATTTACAATAAAAAGTTTAAATTTTCAGTTTTTAAATCACTTATTGTACAGCTAAAATGAAAGTACTAAAACAAGATTTAAAAAATAATCATACCAGAGAGGTCCTGATAATAAACACACACAAAACAATCACGAATTATTATAAGTGTTATTAGAAAACAGCTTTCTGAAGGTGATTAATAAATCATTAATTTTCATGGACTACCACAGAAGCGTGATCAACTTCTCAAAGGCTGTTCTCACCAGATCAAGGACGAGAGAGAACTCTGGAGTGCTCCTGGTCTTGAGTGGAAGTGCTGGCTTACGGGTGAGCTGCTCTTCAGTTAACGGTGGCACATGCTTAATGAAGAAATAACTACGAAGACCAAGGAAAACACACAATGAACAACGGACACTCCTGCGCATCATAACAGTCGCTGTTTATGCTTTTATTTTCCACTCACGGATCAAAAACCTCCCAGTCTTCTTCGTATGTGCCCTCTGGAGGAGGTGATGGTGGAACGTCTGGGTAATTGCTGTTGGATCCAACCGCTATCACAAAAGTTTGAGGAGCAAGGAAATTCATTTCCAACTCAATTAATTGTATATAAACAACAATGACACAAGTAAACAAAATAATGAAATAGGTGGGATAATTATTTGCTAATGTTCACCTGTCAAAGGTGGCATATCAGCCTCGGTGATAATTTCCCCCTCCTCTGCAGTCATGTCTGTGGGTAGCAGAGGTCTGGGGTTCAGTGCTGGATCAAAGCTGACGTCTCTGCTGCCGTCAGTGGTGGTGCTAGTGGGGGTTTCCTCCAACTGCTCCATGTCCAGCTGCTTCACTATCTCCTCAGCCTCGACAGCCTGCCCAGGGGAGTCTGAGCCTGACGTAGCTAATGGACAAGGGGAAGATGGAGTACCAGTGTCACAGTGCTAGCCACGAAGAGTCAAAGAGCAGCAAACACGAAACATGATTACTAAACAACTGTAGACTCACCACGATGAAAGAGACTTAGATTGGTTCTACATCAAAACATATATATAATTTGTGTTTTTTTCTTTTTAGCTCCCACAGTTAATATTGAAAATTGCTTAATACCTAAAAAACAAACTAATCAAGAGGAAAAAGGATGAAGAAAAAAGTGAGATAATGCCACAAGTGGCTAATATCTAGTCAGACTGGACTTTTTTTTTACTGTCTTATTTTAACAACAGTGACAACTGATATTTTAATATATTTGCAAATTTCCCCATTGCGGGATTAATAAAGGATTATCTTATCTTTAATGACTTATGCAGTTGGTCAGAGTCAGGAAAACGAATGACATAAATGAACAAAAATCACGTTGTATCTATTAAAACAATGATACTGAAATTTGTGATGTCAACTAGTGTCAGAATTAGCATTTTTAGGCCACATGATGTGGATTAATCATACCAACTAGTCATACTAATGATGCAACACTCTTGATATGAGAAAGAGCAGATGCAGAAAGTTGCCTGCTGACCGCATCATAAATTTGCATGTAACTCAACATTAACTATGAAAGCCACACCCCCATCTAAAAAAAACGGGGGGGGGGGGGGGGGGGGGGGGGGGATAAAACGTACCATTTTTGTTGGCTGGTGAGAAGAAGTTGAAGACAGGAGAAAAGATGGTTCCCAACAGAGTGGTTCGTGGTGGGCTGCTAGGTGTTTCTGCCTGCACCTCCAGCTTTCCGTTGGGCTTGACCAGTTTACTCTCACATGCCATGGTGTCTACAGAGACGAGACTTAGCAGGTCACATTCTGAGCGGCATTACTACAGCAAAACATTACCTGGTGCAGTGTCAGAACTTATGACAGCAGCCTGTAAATACACAGGGACCCTGTGAAACTGATATATGGACAATACAAAGACACAAGATTAAGAAAAACATTTTTTAAGAGAAAATTTTATTTTCATATTATATTTAATAGGTGATCTAATACAACATTCAGGCCAGATTCACATTACTCTTAACAATGTTTAAGACATAACACTTGCCAAATGCTATCAGTTTGTCCTCCAACTCACCTCCATTGGCAGGTCCTTTCCTGCGAGTTCTAGGGTTAGCTCTGCTGGGCAGGATCCCAGAGGGTGGGGTGGATGTGATCAAGTTACTGTCCGAGTCACAGTCCACACGGCTTCTCTTAGCAGGGGTACACTGCTCCACCTAAAGTGTCGAGAGTTTGGACACATGAGTGAATACAGAGAAAACTCTCTGAATTAGTTTATTTGAATTATTAGATGGCTTACTAATTCGAGTTATTATTCCAGCATATAAATAGTATTTGTGAATTTAGTTGCACAAGAGCTGTAATAAAGGTCATTAACACAGCACCAGACCTTAACAGCGTTGCCCCTAATGAATCTCTTGATGGTGGAGAAGATGCCCGTGTCGCTCTTCTGCATCCTGGCTCCTCCTGAGGGCCTCGAGTGCTCCACTTCTGAGAACTTCCTCTTGGTCTTGCTGGTCCGGGCAGGTGGGCTTGGGCTTGGCTGCTGAGATGCTTTGCGCACTCTCAGCCTCATTGTCCCAAAAGTCACATGTAAGACTAGAAAACAGCAAGATGCATTCATCCATACATCCATATATATATATATATATATATTTTTTTTTTTTTAATCTTATTCACTTTATTGGAGTTTTATTGTTAAGTCTAAATAACACTTCTCGTCCAAAAATAACAACATGATAGCTTCAATAACCCTATTGACGCATACTGTTTATGAAATTATTAGTAAACACGACAGCAGAACAGGAGAAGCGCCCAACGAGCGACTGGAGGTTGAAGAGTGAACCAGGTGGGCGGGGTGCGACGTGTCTCCGCGGGTCTCGTCTAGCGCCTCTCGCCCCTCTCAGCCTACAGCTCGTTCATTTAGCCAGGCGACCACGACCAGTTCACTTTAACGTGGGTAATTAACGTAAGGTGAAATAAACCAAGGCCCAGTCGCCGCTGCTAATAACAACAAACGGGACCGCGGCCGAGTCCGCCCGCCGCCGACGTTAACGAATGTGACTTGTGCGCCGTTTAGCTTAGCCGGTGTGCCGTCCACAGGCTCGCGGGGTAGTTAGCTTGCGTTAGCCATTAGCTGCACTGGGGATGCCAAAGACGTCGCGGGGCGGCCGAGATTCGTCAAAGCGTTTGCGTCGCTCTCGCCAAAAATTTCATCGTTCCGTCACGTAAATCGCTACGGAACCGACCGCTTGACAATGCGGTTAGGGAGGCGCCGCGCCAAATTGCATATTGCCGCTAAAGCTAACTGGCTAAGCTAAAGCTAACTGGCTAAGCTAAAGCTAACGGGCTTAGCTAAAGCTAACGGGCTAAGCTAAAGCTAACGGGCTAAGCTAAAGCTAACGGGCTTAGCTAAAGCTAACGGGCTAAGCTAAAGCTAACGGGCTTAGCTAAAGCTAACGGGCTAAGCTAAAGCTAACGGGCTAAACTAAGCTAACGGGCTAAGCTAACCGGCTAAGCTAACTGGCTAAGCTAAGCTAACTGGCTAAGCTGTTCAAATTCCAGCTGTCTCGCGACACTGCGGGCTGCGTCGTTAGCGCCAGCTTTGCCATGTTACAATCTCACAAGAAGGGGGGGGGGAAGCAACATGCAGTCACAGACATGGCAGATTTCACCGTCACATTTTACCCCCCAACGCAGAATATGATGACCGCGCATAGCGCCAGAACCGAGCCGTGTCGCGGTGGACGAGCATCGGCGAGGCGAAGGCGCGAAGACTCCCCCGAGCCACAGCCGCGGCGCACGGTTGCATTTTTTTTTTTTACACGACAGCCGGAATGTTGACAAAGCTGCACACGCGTTTTAAACACTCGACTTACGTGCCAGCGGTTACACCAGTGCGATGCCGCGGTGGCCGCGGACGTGGCCACGCCGGTGGGGTGCGCGGCTGAAGTCTCCGTCCCTCGCTCGTGTGTCCAGTGCGAGTCACGGAGCGACGGATCGCCTTCCTACTGCTGCCTGGGACGCCATTTCCCGCCTCCTCACCGAGACACTCTTGAAAGAACCCGGATGATAATGAACGCAACCATACTGCGCATGTGCAAAGGTTTGCTCTAGCGCGGACAAGCGGAGCTCGAACATACAAAATACATAACACACATTTCGTGGGCTGCTACAGAAAACGGGACATTGAAGGGATGTGGAAGCGAACTGAAAGATATTACTGTGTTCCACGTACATAGTAAAAATAGTATATAGTCACCACTGACATAATGATACGAAAAAGTGGGGTTTTTTGTGTTTAGGGGCTGTGTAAGGAAAGAAAAGGCACGTATTAGCGTCTCCGACACCTATACTCGTGTAGAATCACTATCGCATTTCTACATTTCATGACCATTATTGGCTGTCTTGTTTTTTCAAAAGTAGTGTTTTCAGTACACTAGTTTTCAAAACAGTACATCTTAGTAGGGTGCATTTAATTTAACATTAATAGTATGTATTGCAATTAAACACATTTATGTTTCTTAATTACATTTTTACAATTAATGCATGAAACCTTCTGTGAGGTGAAAGTATCTTGATATTTGGAAATAAATCTGTATAACCTCTAAACGTCGAGCCAGACAACACCCGGGCACTGAAATAAGCAAAGGGGTTTAGTTTAGCAGATGACCCCCGAACATCGTCCCGGAGGAAGAGTTAAAGGACGGGACAGAAATGTCCAGTGGGTGGACAAACCATATGAAGCGTGTCTGTCCAGTGGGTGGACAAACCATATGAAGCGTGTCCAGTGGGTGGGAAGGGAAACAGTTTACAGTTGTCTTTAGGCCACACACATCATGTGAAATGTCACCGCGGTGAGAAGGCGGCCTGGTCAGTCTCAGCAAGCGCACTATGATTTGTGGGTCGGTGCGGTAATTAAAGGCAGGTTTGGATGATCGATTATCAACGATTTTGTCATATTGACATTTGAGCAACTGATAATACAAGACAACCCGAAGGCTCGTCCTCAGCTTCATTCACAAGTTTACAGACTTAAACGTTGTTAATAGTCGCCAAAGGGGGAGTTGACGCATCAAGTTACTCTTCAGGAACCTTTATTTGTCCTTATAATGGATTTATTCAGTTCTAAAGTCCGTTTACCTGAGCAACGTTATAATCCTGTCATTATAGATTACATTACAGCCTGTGTAGACTTAATGGTGCACATTCATTTAGTTGTTTTGTTGGTTTTAATTTTTATTATGTTATATATTAAGGACTATATTGCAGTCAATTATTACAGAAAATTTTCATTGTATGTTATTATTAGAACAAAGAACGAATGAAAGTGGTTTTGAATACTTATTTGCAGTAGCTTTGGTTTCTCACGAATCCCACCCTTATCTACCCACATTACCAGCAACATGAGCAGGAATTACTGGAGGTCACACCCACAACTACTCCCAAGTTTATTTGAGAAGTTCATTGCTGATTAAAAAAACCAACGTCTAATTTTGGGTTTCTCAGCTACAAATGAGACATGGTAACAGGGACGTCCGCCATCAGCTACACAGAAATAGCAGTTCACGTGTCTCCAAAGATCAGTGTAGCCAAAACAGATCAACGGTGGCACTGAGAACACCACCCAGGAGCGCAGCTATTTACTGGTAATATTTAAGTACGGATTTGATATCCCCAACAAGGTGTACACTGCCATTTTAGAACATGAATTATATACGAAAGTTTATTTTAATTTTAGTATTAGTTTTATAACGACCACATACATATAGACGCATACAAATTTCAAGAGGTGATGCTTGTAAACAAATATTTGTTTTATGTAAACCAGAAAAGGACCCTCATACTATAGACTACATGTCAACTTATGATTTTCTGCTCTTTACAGCCAATATATTTTTGTTTATTACAGGCCAAAGGGAAGCTTGGTAACAACAGGTCAATTTTAAACATGGGTTCAAAATTAGCCTTTGAATACTTTGTGTTGTCTTTGCTTACAATTTTAAATACCATCTCACAATTTCTTTAAAATATAGTTGAAAATACTGTTTACAAATGTACGTTCTGCAAGTTGGACATAACAAAATGAAAATGTATAACACACAAATTGTACATTTGTTAGAATTCATTGTATTTGGTTTGGTGTATTAGCCTAAATGTCCCTTGGCCATCTATAGTTAGAGCTTTTTGGCTTATATGACTAGATTCTACTAAGTAAAATACAACGTGGTTAATAGAAACATTAGCAGTGCTGATTCCTTTTGGTTGTGTTTCAGCCAACTCTATTTCATCCCAAGATGCATAAGTTTTCTGTATGGTCCAGGGCCTCCCCAAAGTCCCCTTTGAGAATAAAAGATTTTAAATTAGAGGTATAAAATGCTGCAGGTCATGTCTGAACCTCAACCCAACATATACCTATGTAATATATACAGAATAGGCTAAATAAAAGGCTATTTAAAGTCTTTATGACCTAAAACAATCACCGACACTTACTTGAGAAGACCATGCCAATACAGGTGGGGCATTACATCAGCCTTCATGTGATACATGATTCTGCTTTCTTTGCCCTGATCCACGGGGAAGGTCTCCAGAGGTTGTCCACTATAGTCAAATTCTGCCAAGATGACGGTGTTGTAACTTGTAACCAGAGGGCAAGAGGTGTAACCATCATACTGTGATGGAGAAAACACAAACACATTTTAAAAAAGCACTGAAATACATTAAACCTTCTTCAGTGAACAACAAAATTTGGGAAACAAAATGTATTTTACACTGCTTCAAAGGAGACATATAATTGAAACTATTAAAGATCACCTCCTTGTCGGGCTTGTCTTTCTTCATCACTTTAGTAATGGTCCTTTCAAGCACACTAGACTGTGCAGCTATAAAAGAGTTATCATAATATCATGTTTTTTAAACATTAATAATTGTTGACAAGAAAGTAAGTCTTTTAAAATCCTACAAATTGAGACAACTGGTTAATCAGAAATAAAGTAAAATAGCAGAAGAATGTGATTTTTTTTGTATGCAATTAATTTGTGACTTACCCACAGCTGCACCAGTTTTAGACGTTGGCAGGTTGGTGCAGTCCCCAATTCCAAACACATTAGGGTACTTGGTGTGCTGAAGTGTGTGCTTGTTTACATCAAGCCAGCCAGCCTGATCCTCCAGTGATGAGCCTTTTAGCACTGCAGGTGGTCCCATGGGAGGGGTGACGTGGAGCATTTCATACTGAGAAAATGACACCACTAAGGTGAATGAGCCAACGCACAATGTCTCTTTAGCTGGATGAAGCATTAAGCTCTCTGCCTACCTCAAAAACTTTTGTTTCTTCAGGTTGATCAAGGTTCTCAAACACAGCCTCTCGTTTGTCTGCCCGGACCTCTATAAGGTTGTGTCTTAGGTTCACACTGATGTCACGACTTTTCACAACTCCCCACAATGCATCAGCATACTTCTTAACGCCAAACAGTACTGGCAACGATGTGTTGTAGATAATGTTGGCTTTAGACCTTTTTCCTGTCTTTTCAAGGGAAGAATCGCAGTTTCAGTTTGAATCACTCTATTCATATATCCATAAATAAAACAAGTTTTTAATGTAAAAAATGTGGTTACATTTAAAGTAAGGATGATGTTACTTATCTACTTCAGTTGTCATTTATCTAAGGCAATTATAAAAATGAAGTGATCAATAACAGTAAAATAACATTGTGCACAATCAAGAGCACATACAGTGGAGTATACACACCTTTCTCAGGTAGGCTTCTGAAAGGTACATGATCTTCTGAGGAGCCCCTGCACATTTAACAGGAGTGTTAGGAAAAGAAAAAACTGCATTTCCCTCCTTGAAGTTCTGCAAGGCCTTCCACGTCTTCTCCACTGTCTGCAGTGAGTAGTTTGAACCGATGTTTGGATGTTCAAAAGCTTCTGGTAGACCTTTGATCTTAAGTTAAATTAAAAAATCATTTTAGGTTAGTAGTCTTGTTACATACTGATGTTATTGCTAAATTACACACTGATTACATAACTTGAACGGTGCTATCAAAGCCAAATAGTTGTAAAAAAATGAAAATGTGCCATATTTTGTGAATTGTGATTTTTCACCGCAATCGAAATTTGTCCTCCACTTTTTACCCATCTGTGCAGTTAGAACACACACACACACACTAGTGATTACTAGGGGGCTGTGGATCACACGTGCCCAGAGCGGTGGGCAGCCCTAGCCCAGCACCCGGGAAGCAGTTGGGGTTAGGTGCCTTGCTCAAGGGCACCTCAGTCATGGCCTCAGGTCTGGGAATCGAACCCACGACCCTCCGGTCACAAGACCAGTTCCCTACCATCAGGCCATGACTGCCATAGTTATGATATATAGTTATAGTTATAAATGTAATTAAGTGTTTTAATCATTTTAATTATTGTTTTTTAAACATGCAGGTGATATGATTTTGTAGCATTAATTAAGTAGTAAATAAATTAGACTATTAAATATTATTTAAAAAGTACCTTCTCATAGTGCAACTGGAGGCCAAGTGCAACAATCAGATAGTCATAGGAAATCTAAAAAATAATAATTACAACAAGTCACCCAATCATTGTTAACAAGCAGACCATGTCCAACCTGACCGCGGTCACATCAGTACAAATTCTGTTCAGCTTTAATCTATTACCATCTATCATCTATCTATTATTTAAAAAATAAATGTTCCCTGTTGTCTTTGTATTGTTTCCTTTTGGTCTTCATACTGAGCATTCCCTGTTTCCCTATAGTAACTACGATCTCTGATCTCTGCCTGGTTTTCGCCTCCGTCTTTGGGCTTCATTTCTTCTACTTCTGCCTACCTGGTTATGACCTTTGCCTGTTTTCCACACTGTGATTTTTTTATCTCTGTCCCTTGCGCATGGATCCTCCCGTCTTTTAAAAGTGACACAATGAGTTAAATTGTCTATAAAAACGTACAACACTACCAACTGATAACATTCAATACTCAATGACCTCAGGAGAAGTATTGTATGAAATCAGATCTCATTTCCTTTACAATACACATTCAGAAAGTTAGAAAAGACTTTACGCCACAATAATGTGATTGCAGCAATAGTACAATCCTTATTTATCCACTGCAGTTTGGTAAATTACTAGACACATAGATAAGGTCTCTGCTTCAACTGCAAGTAGCATTTCTCCTCAGTGATATGGTTTACTGCTAAGGTCTTTGTCACTTCCTTACCTCCTGCCCAGACTCTGTGAAGACAGTATTGTTTTTAGGGTCAATCTTCATGGCCCTGGACTTGACCCATTTGACTCCGGAGGGGATCACACTTGCAGTGGGACGTCCTGATGAGTTAATGGTTTTAGCTCCTGCACCAACCAGAGTCCATATGGGCTGGTAATAATGCATCTGAAACAAAGTAAGACACATTATTGCTGGACTTGATAGTAAACAAATGTGTAATTACCACATTACAACAACCAATGTAAGCGATCTTCGGTTCACTTTTATGTCATAATGGTCAAATGTAGACGTTGTAAACAAGGGTTAAGAAAAACGTATATAATCGTTTATAATATAAATGCATCACGATTCTCTCTTGAACCATGTTGAGCCTATACAATCACACATATATTAGTTTTAAATATACTGGGCTATCAGATATCTCATTGGATCCATCTCGTAACTGAGTCTCTTGTGTAGTTTGGTCAATAGTTTGTGACCAAAGGTCCCCTCCTGATTATATTATTTTGGTATCAGTGCTTTCTTACCACAATGACAATGATGGCAGTGGCATTACAGTGGATGTTGAACTAGAATGTGTATTTAAGGTGTATTAGCTTACCTTAAATCAGAAGACACTATCAGGCATACAAGAACTTTTATCCTTTTCCTGATATCATATTCATGTTTTTCCTGACTCACACGGTTTCTCTCACAATAACTTGGGTTTTCATTTACATCATCTGCACTCTCTTGTAATATTAAATTGAAGAGGGTTTTGGAAAGAGACGCTGAGGCGGAGAGACACTTTATCAGAAAATCCCAAGGAAGAAAACTTAATTTATCTCGACTGAAAGATCAGTTTACTAACAACTTAGTTCCCCCTCTAGTCCTCAAACCCATTATGAATCTCTTAAAGGGCCACGACACATTGGGTGTTTACTTGCATGTCCGTTTGGGAACAGTATTACTAACGTCAAAATTAAGCTACAAATTAATATATTTTGATAGGTTCTAGATTTTGAGCTAACGTTTCCAGCAGGTTTAGACGCTAAGCGTGTATAAAACCTTCTCAAAACCGAGAATACCTCGCTTGGTTCGACTATGGCCACATTTTCTGCGCCGATCTTCCGCTTCATGCGGGCGCCCATCGTGATGCCTCCACTCCCACCTCCCAGCACCAACACCTGGTGGTGCTCCCTTGACATCGAGTGCACTTGACAGGTCACAGAGTAAAGCACTCTGCTACCTTTCCTCATGACAGCCAGGTGAGACATTAGAGCTGCCGCCATCGTCCCGTAGTGCTACCAAAGAGGAACATGATAAATACACGTTAGATCCCCCCACTTTTTCAAAACCCGGCTTTGGTCCCCCCCAGTTTTTACGGTTAAAACCAAATATTTAAATAGCGACGAATCTATGTCCCCCCCCCCCCCCACTTTTGAAATCAAAATTACGTCCATGGTTAGCTTTCCAATATTTTCAGTAGCATAACTTCTGATAAGATCAGTTACAGCTGCGGTACAGCCACACATACTTGAACAATATTCGACTGTGTGGTTGGCTACTGAAATACAGCCCATTATAACTAACATTTATCTCACACCACATGCCAATAATACTAAAACCTGAAAAGTGTGCCGTCTAATGCATGACCGTTTGCGTTACAGTATCTTATATGACCTTCGTAGGAACTTAAAAACACTTAACCTTGATCTATGTAAGGTGTTGGATATCTGACTACTGTCTGTGACGGCCATAGCTCGGTCCTATAGGTTATGTAACATAATAACATTCTCTTACCAGACCAGCCTGGAGGTCTTCGGATGTGTTGAACAAGTTCCTCCTGAGAACCTTCTTGTAGGCGAATTGTTCCTGGTTCCGTGTGTTCAGTACATTTGACGTCACCGAGTAGGAGTGTGGTCGTGCAATACTGCAATGATTATACACTTATAGTTTGTCCTCGTAACTACCGGAATTTGTTTATGTCATGGTGAGTCATGGTCACAATTCGATATTTTCAAGCCATGTCAATATCAAAGCGAAGAACGAGTGAGCTAAGATAAGGAATACATGCGCAATACTCGTGTCATCCGGAAGGTGTCGTTATTGCATTTGTTATTCAGTTGTTTATTCTAATCTTTATATTCTTAATCCAATTTAGGGTAGTAAGGGGCTGGATCTTATCCCCTCCACACACACACACACACACACACACACACACACGCACACACAAATACGGACGCATGCACACACACACACACACGGACACATGCACAGACACATATTCGCACACACACGCACACAGCACAGCACAAAAGTGCTTTGTCATCTACCCGTAGAATGTATCCTGGCCAGTAAGATAGATTCAGATGAAGTGGGAAATTGTTGAAATACAGGAATCAATGCTGATACCAAGAAGTGCAAACTAAGTCTAAGCTCTACATCAAACAACAATAAGTGCAATAACAAACAATAACACACAATAACAAACAATACCAAAAAATACGTGCTAGTTTTTTTTTACGCAACAGTAGTATGAATTTCATGTGCCTGTATAAACACACACACACACACACACACACACACACACACACACACACACACACACACACACACACACACACACACACACAGACACACACACACACACACACACACACACACACACACACACACACACACACACACACACACACACACACAACCCTGGCCACTATAGAGAGGCATAACATGTCTTTGCATGTCTTTGGAGTGTGAAGAAAACTAGAATACACAGAGGAAACCCACAGCAAGCAACAGGAGAACATGAACGAGCTATATAGGCACCCGGGCCTGGGTCTGTGTATCAGTGCTAACCACTGTGCCATCCTGTATGTTTTACTTCTTACTTCTAGTCGCACGGACTCTCTACATTATGTTCTAGATCATTTACACGCCTGGTTCAACTACACAGCTTATTATCAAGCCCTTCATGGTCTGGGACAGGTGTATTAAAAGAGAGCATAATGTTTGGCGGTGGTTTTGTTGATGATAATAATAAAGGTAAAGTATAACATCCAGAGCACATTTCAAGAGCACACTCCTTCAGTATTATAGCTGTCTAATAATCACTCCTTCAGTATTATAGCTGTCTAATCATCAGTCGTTTGTAGCAATATGTTAACAAACTCAGTGTTGTAGGAATCACTGCCATTGCTGGAATATGCCATTTTCACCTTTAACCCAATGGCATTCACTTTGTCCCTCATTCTGATCGTGCCTCACTGATTTGGCTCCTGCATTTCAGAGAGCCCCAGGGCCAAGTGGACAGCTGCGTCCTGAGAGTGTGTGTGGACAGCTGCCGGTGTCACACAGCTTCAGGAGGATGGTGCCGAGCAGAGTGGCCCGCCGGCCAGCGCTGGCACACTTTGGCACAGGCGAAATGCCAATGCAGCTGCAGCAGAGCTGCTGGTCGGGCTATCGCACAGATGTGGATGTACACAATAACCAAAGAAATAAGCAAAGACAAAAGAAAGAGTACTTTTTTAGATGAGTGGAACATTTGTGCATTGCTGCACCCAGTGCCTGATTCCTCTCATGCGTGCCTGTGGGCAGGGTCGTGGGTGTGGACGCCCCTTTACTACCACTGACGCTGGCAACCGCTATGTCCTCATGGGCATAGATTACTTCACTAAGTATCCAGAGGCATATGAATTCCTGGACAGGAGTGTGACGACAACAGCCGAGTGGCTAGTTGAGGAGTTCTTTTACCATTTTAGAGCGATCCAAAGTGTAGAATTGCACCATACGTCATGGCCAGAGTCTTCAAACAACTGGATGTCCAGAAGACTTGGACCACTCTTCACCATACACAGTGCAAACACCCCATGAAGAGTTTCAACTGTATGCTCATAGTCAGTGCCACCACCCACCAGCAGGGTGAGCGGGTCACCACGACCTAGTCCTGCTGGCCTGCTGCTCCACCCTGCAGGAGACAGCCAGCAGGTGGGGGTGATGGGTGACATCCGCCACTGGACTAGGGGAGTGGACCGGTACGGAATTATATGCCTCTGTGCAGACTCCATGTAGATCAATTTAATGTTTGAAACGTGTTGTTAACTGAATTAGGGCATATGTGTTTGATTTAGTCTCGTTGTGGCGTTAGTTTAATTAGCGTTTATGTCGTATTTGTATTTCAGTTATTTTTACCCGTCATAGTATTCTCTCTGTTTTTACTATCGTTACTGTAAATAAAAGAGTATAGACGTCGTTTCCGAGTCTTTCTTCGCCGCGGATGATACAGTATTTAGACGAGGTCAATGTAAAAACACACTTTTGTGTCGAGCACGGTTCAATAATCTATGTAATCTAGTAGGTTATTTGTGGTTTACACATCAGAGTAAATCTCAGGTGAGAACAGACGTAGTGACGTAGTGAACGTCGTAGTTACTGGAGTATCAACGGAAGTCAACGTGGTTTCCATGTGAACCAATCACACCTTTGGTGCTTTTGTTGATAATCATGGACCTCCCGCCTCCCACGCGCACAAACGCGCGCGAGCACATTTTGGCTAGATGATGATTTAATATTTTAGTTTATCAATAACTGTAAATGAAACTCGTTATGACAGTCTGTGCGTTAACTCTCTCCCTCTCTCCCACTCGCTGACACACACACACACACACACACACACACACACACACACACACAGAGGGATACAGAGAGAGAGAGAGGGAGACAGAGAGAGAGAGGGAGAGAGAGAGAGAGGGAGAGAGAGAAAGAGAGAGAGAGAGAGGGAGAGAGAGAGAGATTGGTGAATCTGGATGGCATTTCACTGGTTTATTATAAGGACGCGCCACTCCGCCCAGCCAGAGAAATAGTGAGTCTGAATGGAGCATGTTGCGCTAAATCCTTTGTTTGTTTGTTTGTTTCTTTCTTTATGCCATTCTGCGAAATTGATTTGATGTTTATATTGTGAAGAGCTGAACTGATCTTCAGTTGGAGTGAAGCGCGTTTATGTCTCACTGAGCTGCAGGTAATAGCGCGTGTATAGGAGACGGGCTGAGTCCGGGTGAGATGTTCCTGTAGGCCACTCGTATCTCAGGTGAAGATCTCTGAATCAGTGCATAGATGAGTCGCCTGCGTTCATCTTCATGAATTCATCTGAATACGACCCTGTTTTATGCGCAAGACGGTTTATTGTCGAGTGTTTGGTGAGGAGGTGATGCTGTTAAAGTTGCTTCTGCTGGAATCTGTAACGTTTTGAAGATTAGACCATACGGCGACCATAACTTCTGTCTTCCTGTAGGTTATAATGCAGATTTAACCACGCAGACAAATCCAGCGGTTACAAAGAGCAATGTGTGGTGAGTAAGGACAACGCTGAATTATATTTTGAATACTTTACATATGGACATAAATATTCAGATCTCCTGGTACGATGAGACAGATGAATGTCCAGAGACGAAGGACTTAGGAGAACAGGCTGATGTTTCACTTTGACTAATATCGCAAAACGGTCCTGGTTCGGAGCGGTTTGTTTCTTTATTTTATTATACCTTATGGCCAATTCGTGTCCCATATATGCAGTGAGGACTCCTTCGCTCTTTTGTCAGTCACATCCAGTTCTACATTGTGGCAATAGTTTGTGTATTTTGGTCTGAACTAGATCATCATTCTGTAACGCAAAGTAAACGTTTCAGAGCTAAAAACTCTTTCTGGGTTAACATGTTTACCGATTACCAGCTGTTCCCTGTGGGGCATACAGCTCTGTCAGACCCATTGGGTTTCCATGGACTGCTGGTCCACTGGGGTTTTATTATGGTGAACGATCCAGTGCGAGAGGCAGATGTTACAAAAACAGCTTTTATTTTTAGGGTCTGTTTCCGTACAATTGATCTAGTATGGTAATAAATCTCTCTGCTCACCAAAAAAGGAAAGATGGGCATTGTTAGCATTTGATGTCTGGTACACAGTGTCTGTAGAAGTGAGAATTGTGCCTCACAGTTTGCTTGGCGTAAGGAAGCAATTTGATGTAATTTAATAGATTAATTATTAGTAACACCCGTAAAGAATGACAAAATCCAGGCAAAATGAACAAAACTGTGATAAGGGGTAACTTGGATTTATGAAAGTTATACAAGAGGTTTTCTTTTCTAGTGAAACCATTGGGAAATGTCAGAGTTGGTCTGATGTTATGGTGATTCGAAAGAAGAACGTCTCTATAGGTAAGAGGAATGATCATTAACTATGTTGGCTTCACTGTGATGTATATTGATGGAAGGCACCACATTACAGAACATTTGTAAAATTGTGTCACTTGTGGTTGGGTTTTAAAAAAGTACAGTATCCTCTTTCTCTTGGGCAGTTAATTATTTTCAGTGTAAAATGCTTCCAGTGTTTCAACAATACCCATCTTAAGATCAAAACAAAACAAAGGATTAATTCTTGCTTTTATAATTATGAATAGCAGTACAAATGACAGCACTTTTGTTTTCGACTGTGTACCTTAGCTTTAAATGTTAGTCAGATGTGTATCAGACGCTTTAAATGTTAGTCAGATGTGTATCAGACACTCCATGTGTTTCAACTGAGGTCATCTCCTCCCTGGTCCTGTTGCTTAGAAACGTCGATGCCATCCGAGCATCGTTGCTCATGGTTTCTTGACACAAACAAATGAAAACCCCCATAACATACAGCCACATTCTTCATCGATTCTTGACGATTGAGGAACAAATACAATGTGTCACTGAACCCGTGTTTGTTGACCAGTCAGCCTGCCTTTTATAGCATGGTATTCTGTTCTACAGAGATAAGATGGAGCGTTTTGCTCTCACCGGGTTGTTTTTGTGTGACTGTCAATTGAGTGTTTCAACCAGAACATGTATGCATATGTGCTGTGCGTGTGTATTATTGATTGTTTTATTATTATCTTATTTAATTCTTAATTCTTTTGTCTTAATCTTGTTTTAATTTCTATTTGATTTCATTATTTCATTAATTTCTGTTTTCTATTTTCATTCCTTCATTCCTATTCTTTTTCTTGTTTTTCATTTTTATGTATTATATTCTGTGGGCAGTGACCTTCCCAAGGTGATAGACGTTGGGTAGTAATAAGCTTCTTCTCTTCTTGTGTGAAACACTTTGAATTGCCAGTGTGTATGAAAGGTGCTATATAAATAAAGTTGCCTTGCCTTGCTTTGCTTTGTGTATACGTTGTGTATGTGGATATTTACACCATGTACAAGTACCTATGTGAGGTATGTGTGTGCATGTGTATATGTTGTGTATATGTGTATGTGTGTACATTTATAAAACATACAAGTACCGGTGTGAGGTATGTGTGTGCATGTGTATATGTTGTGTATGTGTGTACATTTATAAAACATACAAGTACCGGTGTGAGGTATGTGTGTGCATGTGTATATGTTGTGTATATGTGTGTATGTGTGTACATTTATAAAACATACAAGTACCTATGTGAGGTATGTGTGTGCATGTGTATATGTTGTGTATATGTGTATGTATGTACATTTATAAAACATACAAGTACCGGTGTGAGGTATGTGTGTGCATGTGTATATGTTGTGTATGTGTGTACATTTATAAAACACAAGTAACGGTGTGAGATATGTGTGTGCATGTGTATATGTTGTGTATATGTGTGTATGTGTGTACATTTATAAAACATACAAGTACCGGTGTGAGGTATGTGTGTGCATGTCTGCACATTTCCTTATGCTGTGAGGTAACGAGTAACAGGAATCCATCAATGATGCAGTGACTTGTGCCCTTGTGTAAGCCGCAGATCGTTAAGTAACTCACAGTTCATTCACTGGAATAAGAATGCAGGTTATTCATGTGTGTACCTTGTCAAGCACACATGACCTCTCAAGGTCACATTTTTGTGTGACCGCGGTCTTTATTGAAGGCTTTTTGTTCATGTAGGACAGAGATGGATAGTAGAGTCAAACCTGCAGGTAATGTTCTTCTTGTCTGTGTATCGCTTTCTGTGACTTATTTAGGGTTTGTGAGGAGTGACACTGTGTTGTGTAATGCTTGGAAAAACTGCCTGATTTTACAAATCACTCGAGATTCGCTTGTGTTGCTTTCACAGTATAAACTGAGAGGGCTTCCTGCTAGTGAGTTACTTAATATTTGAATTTCTGCAGGACTAGTGAGGTATCGTCCTCTCTCAGATGCTTAAATAGTTGTCACAAGCTACTGGCAGTTTATTTAAGGAAGTAAATACCTTTTGTAGCTGTAGAAATAGAAGTAAAAAGAATACTCTTCCTGGAGTTGATTTTAATCCTTTAATAATAATGTGGAAAATTCGTGGAATAATGCTGTTCAGTTTTAGTGTTATGAAGTTTGCATCATTTCGTGACTATATTTATATTCCTTGAATAGTGTCTTATATAGGTAGCAATTTGTAATTTGTTTGTTGATCATCTTGTTGACACTAACCAAATGTGTAAACAGAGAAGACTCTCTTGATAAATTATTAACACTTGTTAGCACCTGTTTTGTCAACATTCTATTGTACTGGGTCTTTGCATGAGGTGAGCTGTAATTTGTAATTCAGAAATTATTCATCATTCTTTCACAATGTACATTTGAATTGTACACTTATTTTTTGTTCATTTTTCTGTTTGTTTGTTTGAGTTACTAAATTTTAATTTGAGTGGAGACCAGTTCTTCAGTGGTTAAGGTGGGGTGTGATGGTAAGACAGTAAGGATGGAGTTGGAGTTGCAGATAACGTTTCTGTTAGTAAAGTTACACGGTTACTGGCTGCAGTATGAGTCCTATCTCATTTAGAAAGAGCCATTTTTAAGGTCACACCACGTATGAACTTTTAATAAGGTAAACTGTGAACATGCACATTTATGAATTCTGCATAGTATATTGGGTGCAGAGAGAAACTGACTGAAATTGCTTTGTGTAGCATCATCTCCAGGGGCATATGTGAATATATCAGAAGTCAGCAGCACTAGGTTGAAGTTACAATAGCACTGCAGTAAAATATAACTGCCATTTGTAATTTTTTAAACAGCTCTTTTTTTTATTATGATTTGTTTTACAAAATTAGCTGAAAGAGGGTTACAGAAATGAGAAATAACAAACAACAAATCTTGACCCATAGCTCTAAGAGCTATATATATATTTTTACAAATGAGCATTAAAACATTTGGGAGCACACTTTAAACAAATCAAACTATAAAAACTTGTACCTTGGCAGGAACATAAGGCACCTGTTACGTTTAGCTCCGCCCTCCACCCCTGTCTTGTGTCATTTACCCTAGTCCTGCCTTGTTTCTATGGTTTCCCCATTGTCTGTCACGCCCCTGTACCTTGTGTCCCTGCCCCTGTGTTATTGGTACTACCTGTGTCGTTTGTGTCCATGTACTTAATCCCCACAGTTTCTTCCCTTGTTTGTCGTTGCTACATCCTGCTCTAGATCGTGTCGTGGTATGTGTTTGTTTTCCCTGTTGCCCTGGCTCACGTATACGTCTTGCGTGTTCCTAGATCTCCCCGTTAGTCTTGCATCTAAGTGGCTGGTTTCTGTCTGCATGTTCGTTCTTTGTTAACCCGTCTCCTGGTTGTTCCCGTGTTTTGTGCTTTACATTGTTTCTTTAGTTTTCCAGTTCGTCTGTTCCCTGTCCATTTCACGTCATGCATAGTTTATATATCGTTGTTTAGTGTGTCTTTTGTCGTAGTAGTGTTTCTGTTCTCTGCCGTGTTTTAATAGTACTATGTTGGTTGTCTCCAGTATTGTGTATGTTTTCCCCTTACACTTGGTTTTTCGTATTGTTTGGTTAATTGTCTTGTTTATTTAATAAACCATTCATCTCCCACACTTGCATCCCGCCTGCCTAGTAAACCATTACAGCACCCAAATGCCCCAACAAAAACCCCTTAAACAAAGGCATATAAAGAATATACATATAGGCTACATGCCTACACATACTGTATATTCACACATACAGTACATACACACATATACGTACACAGGCCCACCCACACAGACACATGCCTATGCATACATAACACATATACATACATGCATACATATAAACATATAATGTGCCCCTCTAACGTTTACTCTGGGATAATGTTACATCCCTTAATGTACCCAAGGACAGGTAGCCGTGGTTTATTAAACGTCTGGAGAGTTCCTGTAATAGCAAATCTTTTCCATACTAATGTTGCTTAACATCTCCTGGAGCCACCTGTTGTGGGAAGGGGGAGAATAAAGTTTTCACTTCAAAAGAATAGCTCGCCTAGCTAGCAATGTCCCAAAGGCGATTGCACACAGTCTCTGGAATACAAGGGTCAGGGCGAATCCCAAACAGGCCTGTAATTGGATTTTGATCCAGTTGGACTTCCAGGGTGTGACAAAAGTATTTGCTCAACTTCCTTCACTCACATATGATCTTAAGTGACATCCCATTCCTAATCCATAGGGTTCAATTTGACGTTGGTCCACCCTTTGCAGCTAGAACAGCTTCAACTCTTCTGGGAATGCTGTCCACATGGTGTTAGGAATGTTTATGGGGATTTTTGACCATTCTTCCAGAAGCGCATTTGTGAGGTCACATGCTGACGTTGGACGAAAAGGCCTGGCTCTCAGTCTCTGCTCTAATTCATCAAGTTCTATCTGGTTGAGGTCAGGACTCTGTGCAGGCCAGTCAAGTTCATCCACACCAGACTCTGCCATCCATGTCTTTATGGACCTTTGTGCACTGGTGCACAGTCATGTTGGAAGAGGAAGGGGCCAGCTCCAAACTGTTCCCACAAAGTTGGGAACATGGAATTGTCCAAAATGTCTTGGTATGCTGAAGCATTCAGAGTTCCTTTCACTGGAACTAAGAGGTCAAGCCCAGCTCCTGAAAAACAACCCCACATCATAATCCCCCCTCCATCAAACTTTACACTTGGCACAATGCAGTCAGACAAGTAGCATTCTCCTGGCAACCACCAAACCCAGACTCGTCCATCAGACTGCCAGATGGAGAAGCGCGATTCGTCACTCTATAGAATGCACCTCCACTGCTTTAGAGTCCAGTGGCGGTATGCTTTACACCACTGCATCCGAAGCTTTGCACTGCACTTGGTGACGTATGGCTTGTATGCAGCTGCTCGACCAAGGAAACCAACTCCTTTAAGCTCTCTGCGCACAGTTCTTGAGCTAATCTGAAGGCCACATGAAGTTTGCATGTCTGTAGTGATTGACTCTGCAGAAAGTTGGCGACCTCTTCACACTATGCGCTTCAGCATCCGCTGACCTGCTCCGTCAGTTTACGTGGCCGACCACTTCATGGCTGAGCTGCTGTCGTTCCCAAACACTCATTAGTGTATACAACATACAAAGTCATTAATTGTTGTAATACCTTTCTCTTTCCAACTATGAAAAGCTGAGTCTGTGGTAGCTGGGAGGAATTGGCAGTTGTGGGGACACAGATTGCACTATTATGAAGATCAAGAGCCTTCCTGAACTGGATCCAAATTTTGATCGAATTCCGAGCAACTGGATTGGCAGGGAGGAATTTGGCAGGTACCAGGAGCGATGAACAAATTAAGGATTGAAGGGGCCATTTGTAATTTAAGCATGTGGAAGCATGATGTAACTTCCTTCATGATACAAAATGATGAAACATAACCACAATGTGACCTCGTTTTGTTAAATATGGAATGATGGTGAAAACTTACTTCTAGGTTTATAGGTATAGTTGCCATTATAGTCAGATTTAAATGCATGAGGGATTTAACCAAAAACAAAGGAACATATGTACAAACTACAGGAATGTAAAACAAAGGAACATGTACAAACTACAGGAATGTAAAACAGGAACATATGTACAAACTACAGGGATGTAAATCAAAGGAACATATGTACAAACTACAGGAATGTAAAACAAAGGAACATATGTACAAACTACAGGAATGTAAAACAAATGAACATATGTAAAAACATATCCAACAGACATGGACACCTTAATAGACAATAACCAACCAGGGAACTAACAAAACACAGGGATTAATAAAGGCAGCCCTTAACAAGGAATAACTAAGGAATACTATACTAAGGAAATACTAAGGAAAACTAAGGTGAGTTGTTTTACTCACTTAAAACTCAACTGACATCTACATCAAGTGATTTTTGTCAGCAGAGACATATGTAGAGCTTAACTTAACATTTTATTATTGTCGCTCATAAAAACATGTGTTTGACAATTTTTACTTGTTCTTGTAGGAGAATCTTTTACATTGCTAAAAGCATGTAGAGTGTGTAGGACTAGATATTTCCACATGCAGCTGTTACATGATTAGATGTGATCTTATCTTGTAATTAACATTAGCCCTCTGGATTCTACATTCATGACTGGGGATAATGAGATTGTATCTATTACTCATTCAGGCAAATGATGGCAAATGTTCCTTACATTCCAAAGTGATCACTGAACTGTTCAGGACATATTTATGGAATTTGATGCCTAAGAGAAATGTAGGTCTTGTACGATTAGCTTTAGTGATCACCTGAGGTGCTTTTCGATGGAAATTCTACGGTACTGCTCAGGAGTACTTTATTTACTGATTAATTCACGAACCTTGTCTGTACTGTATAAGAATGACAGTGCAGAAAGGCAATGGCACAGAGATGGCTGTGGATGTTAGTTCTATGGAGAGGAAGCTGGAACCTGCGCTCCAAAGCGCCCGGACAAGGTAGACATGTCAGGCCAGGGCTTGTGGGGGTGGGAGTCAGTGGGGGTTGCACACCGGGTTGGTAGAAGCTGACATATAGATCTCAACAAATGTTCCCTCATGCAACCAGTACCTGCTAGCATCCATCCTGTCTGCATCATGTCCGAGATTATTAACCAGGATTCCTCATAATTATTCTTGTTCCTTTTTTTCATTTTTATCTTGTCTTTGAGTACATCATGCTGATTGGGGGAGATTTGAAGAAAAAGGAAAATAAAAACAATCAAACAAAAAAGAATAGTCATTGTTGATGACTGTGGGGTTTTGTGTGGGAATTACATACCTTTTTAAGTGCTGTACTGGAATTTAAAGCCGCAAACAGAAGCTGATAGTAGAATATTGAACTTATTGAATTTAAAGCCGCAAACAGAAGCTGATAGTAGAATATTGAACTTATTGAATTTAAAGCCGCAAACAGAAGCTGATAGTAGAATATTGAACTTATTGAATTTCTTGGTTTTACCTCAGCAAACTGCAACATGTGACTGAATTAGGTAAAATATTGATAAAGTGAAAATATACTCCACCTGCATACAAACCACCTACCTATATGGAATTGGGTTAGGAGGTAAAAAACGAGACTAGTCACTTTACCCTAAGTGGTAGGGACTTTTTTAAAGATGCTTTGGGTTGTTTCTTGAAGATGTTTTCTTGAAACTTTAATTTAAAAGCCATTTTTCAAACACTTTTCTCTTAGAGGAGGAACGCCATGTTAGAGCCAATGACCGTGGTTACAATGAGAGATTCAGTTATGCTGTAAGTATTTTGCTGCTGACAGTAAAGATCCTTCTTATAAAACGTATTGTTGCTATCAGAGGACAATTAGAATAGTTTAGGTAGATATACTGTAATTAATAATACATAGATATTTTTGAAATTGTTATCTTCCTATTATAGCCTATATGATTGATATTGTTGTTAAAATGTAATGCCACTCAGTGTTATCATTTTTCCTCAGGATAATCACATCAAGACAGCAAAGTATAACTTCTACACCTTTCTACCCATTAACTTGTTTGAGCAGTTTCAACGGTTTGCCAATGCTTACTTCTTAGTGCTTCTGATTCTACAGGTAAATCTGGGGGGGGGGGGGGGGGTTGTAAGGTCTTTTTATTTATTTATTTATTTTTGTAAGGGGTTGTAAGCAGGGCTTAATTTGAGCCGGATCCTGCCGGAACAGGATCCGGGAACTGTTAAATTTTGAAGCGTGCGTTCCGGTAACTGTCTGCCTCGATCCGGTAACATTTAATGTTGTCCGCTGGGTTGCCAACTCTCACGCATTGCGTGAGTTACTAGTTCGCTAGCTCTGGCGCCAACCACCGGCGTTCGCCACCCCCCCCCGCTCAACAATTTACGTTCGCACCCCCCCCCCCCGCTCAACAAATTACGTTCGCCAACGCCACGCCCCCCCCTCGCTCAGGTTACAATGCGTTCCGGCAACGTTTGATTTACAAATTAAGCCCTGGTTGTAAGGTCTTACGTTACGTTATGTTATTTGTGTTGCTGTTATTATCAGTCCCACCAGGAGACACATTCAATAATATAGTTCAGTGTTTCCCCTGCTTGAACCTTTCAGACTCTGTTCAGGAATTAATAATTAAGATTAATGATTTGGGTTAGATGCATGAAATTTGAATTATGAAATGTAAACAAAACCCCCCATGACTGGAATTCATAATTGCTGAATTGTTGTTGAAAAGAGTTGAAATGATTGTTATTGAAAATGTCTGAAATGAAATGAAGTTGTAAGGATTTTGATTCTCTGTTTATAGTTGATCCCTGAGATCTCCTCCCTGTCCTGGTTCACCACCATTGTGCCTTTGGCTTTGGTATTGACTATCACCGCTGTGAAGGATGCTACTGATGATTATGTGAGCACTGGTCACTTGCTTGGAAGTTGATGTATGTAAAAGCTTGTATTTACCCAGGGAAAGTGTCTGGACAAAATAAAATAATTAGAAAATAAATAGAAAAGAGCACTGTGAGCTTGTAAAATTTTATGATATGAAACTGTCCAAACTCTTGATAAAAATCCCCAAAATGTTAATAATAACAAACAGCCAAACATTGACTGTTGTAAATGACTAGGGAAGCTACTTCACCATTTATCTCCATAGACAGTAGTATCTTCTCATTGTATCTCTTTCTCTAATTAGCGTTGCAATTGTACTTTGTTTTTCAGTTTCGACATAAAAGTGACCAACAAGTTAACTCTCGCCAGTCTCAGGTACTCAGCAAGGGAAAGTAAGTCATCTTTTTCATTCTGTTTTTATGTTATCACTGCAGCTTTTACAAGACACGAAAAAAAACATTATAGAGTTCTAAAAATTGTTCATACCTCTTGTTTCTGCAGGATGCAAAATGAGAAATGGAAGAATGTTAGAGTTGGTGATATCGTAAAACTCGAGAACAACCAGTTTGTTGCTGTAAGTTTCAGTCCTTCAGACATTCGAGGGTGCTACAAGGTATAATGTAAAGAATTAGAAATTACTATAGTGCTCAATATGAAATAGAAGTGTTCGATATTAAATAGAAAGGGGATTCAAGTCAGGGTTTAGTAGTATTGTATCATATATATGTGCTTCAGTAGCTGCACCATATGAACTGAAGAGACTCTACAGTAGTGCTCTTGCTAAGCCTTGAAGGCATACATACCTGATTGTGTCTACTCTCTCTTGCCCTCTGTGTGGACTCTCCAGGCCGACCTGCTCCTGCTGTCCAGCAGTGAGCCTTATGGGCTGTGTTATATCGAAACAGCAGAGTTAGATGGGTAAGGCCAAGCCCGTGTGACTCATATCAGATGTCAGCATCAATTTCAGATGCCAAATGGAAGACTAAACTTGGGCTCTTGCATGTATGAGATGGGAAAGTTAAATTGATTTAAGTGAATTAACATTTTATATGTACATTTACATTTACCATGGAATTTATATTGAATTCATTATGCATCTGTGTAATATGCTCTCAGTGGTCGATGGGATAAAAAAAAAAATGCTTGTCTCTGGAATTTGCTTGTAACAGGGAGACGAATCTTAAAGTGCGCCAGGCCTTGACTGTAACCGCAGAACTTGGAGCAGATATTGTCAAGCTTGCAGAGTTCAATGGTAAAACTGCTTCAAAAATATGAGTAGTACACTGTTATCACACATCCACAAAACTCTCTCTCTCTCTCGCTCTCTCTCTCTCTCTCTCTCTCTCTCTCTCGCTCTCTCTCTCTCATATACACATACTGTCTTGTAGTTACATTGTGGTGTTTAAGTGTTCCCTTTTTTTGAGCAGTATATAGGCCTATATGATGATTTGCTAATTTTGCTGATTTGTAACCTTGGTGAGTCTGAAGAAGCTAAGCTATAGCAATCAGCTTCTGAAGTGTCCTTGAGTTTGGAAATGAAGCAAACGTCTATCTGTTGTTTTGCTATCTGCTATCTACAGCTTTTAGAGTAGTTGCTATGACTAGTGAAGGCACTAGTGCTATTTTGTGTATTTGATGCAGGGTTTTATTGATACTTTGCTACAATGTTAACAACGCTATCTTCAGTTTGCAGTCTGCACAGATGTTTGTGTGTGTTTGTGTGTGTGTCTGTTGAGTTCTCAAAAGAGCACTAACTCAGCAGATACCACTTGCCGTTGTTCTTAATTTGTATGTCTGTCTATGGTTATTTGTGCTTCTTGGTAAACGTCTAACTTGCAAAACACTAGGTAATGACATTGCCTCCTGTAGTTTAATAGTAGTATGACTACTAGTGTGTGTGTGTGTGCGTATGATTGTTTTATTTTTTGTACACATGCGCAGACATCACAATATGTTATTATGACTACATGCACATAAATTATTTTTGTTCCTTTTTTCATTTTCATTGTACATGCCTTTATCACATTATCTACATGACACATGCACAAAAACACACACGCACACTTTTTTTTCTGGTGGTTTAACATCCAGTGTTTTGTCTTCTTCTTCTGTGTATCAGGAGAGGTTGTATGTGAGCCCCCCAACAATAAACTGGACAGATTCACTGGGACCCTGTACTGGAAGGATAACAAGTATCCTCTGGACAATGAGAGGATGCTGCTGAGAGGTTGTGTTCTCAGGAACACTGAGTGGTGTTTTGGCATGGTCATCTTTGCTGGTACATTTCCTTTTTTGTCATCCCTTTAGTGCACGTAAGCAGATCGGCTTTATTGTAGTCGATTGATTAGCTGTCCTTCTGAGCTGAGCAAAAAAATTGTTCATAACCATTCTGTACTTGGTACCTTATTTATATTTAATGTTTCACGACTATAAATGGCTGGAGGTATGGGCTATTATCTTCCTCCAGACTGGGTTGGTCGTACACGCATTGCACACATTTTAAATTGCTGGTGGTTGCAGGTCCTGACCCTGTTTTGTTATTCTAAGGGCTCCAAACTAAACTGATGCAGAACTGTGGGAGGACAAAATTCAAAAGAACCAGCATTGACAAACTGATGAACACTTTAGTGCTGTGGGTGAGAACGTCTCCTCCTGCCATTTTAATGCTGGCTTTTGTCTGCATGTGGCATTTCAGTTAATCACGCTGTTAGACATGAGGTAATTTTAAGACTGCTGGTGAGAGCTAAAAGCTATTCTTGGGAAGGAGGAAAAAAAAACGAATATTTACAGTAAGAGACGCTACAGGTTTCCTAGGCATGTTGCCGGGAATTCTTTTATTGCAACACAGAGTAGGGAAGGTGCTAACGATGAGGCTTTTGTTTGCAGATTTTTGGATTTCTCATCTGCATGGGGATCATCTTGGCTATTGGGAACACTATCTGGGAGCAGAAGGTGGGGAGACATTTCTGGGCGTACCTGCAGTGGAACGATCTCCTCAGCAGTGCTGTCTTCTCCGGGTTCCTCACGTTCTGGTCTTACGTCATCATCCTTAACACGGTCGTTCCAATCTCTCTTTATGTCAGGTATGAGAGGCGGGTCGCACACACTAAATCACCTTTTACATTATTAGAACTATTAAATAATAATAATTATTATTGCGGTTTTATACAGCGTGGAGGTGCTTCGTCTAGGCCATAGTTACTTCATAAACTGGGACCGGAAAATGTACTACAGTCGTAGAGACACACCAGCTGAGGCTCGAACCACCACGCTGAATGAGGAACTGGGTCAGGTTGAGTTCATCTTCTCAGACAAAACGGGGACTCTTACCCAGAACATTATGATCTTCAGTAAATGCTCCATCAATGGGAAGACCTATGGTAAACATCTGCTTTCAACGTTTTACATAGCTACACACACACACACACCATGCATACATACCGATTTAAGCATTTAAACAATGTTTTTTTATGTACTACATGGTTCATTTATGTGTGTAGGTGATGTTTATGATGATTTTGGACACAAAGTGGACATTACAGAGGTAGGTATCAGAACGCACTTTCAGGCAGGGAACTCCTGAAGGGTTACTGACTCACACCTCATGTACTCACACTTCACATACTCACACTCCCTAGAAAACACCATGTGTGGACTTCTCCTTCAACCCACTGATGGACCGCAGGTTTCGTTTCCATGACAGCAGCCTGGTTGAGGCGATAAAGTTGGAGGAGCCTTTGGTGCAGGACTTCTTCAGATTACTCGCTCTGTGTCACACCGTCATGCCTGAGGAGCGGAGTGAAGGTAAACTGTGAAAGCAAAAGTGTGGTTTGTCATCTCATTGGCTCCGCATACTTTATTTGTGTTTGTCTGTTTTGCCTATTGCCTTGAAGTAAGATCTAGTATAAACAAGGACAGGACAGGTGTGTGTGACGGTGGTTTCTACCTCTCTCCTCCGTTTGAAACCTCTTCCAGGAGAGTTGATCTACCAGGCTCAGTCTCCAGATGAAGGAGCTCTGGTAACTGCAGCTCGCAATTTTGGCTTTGTATTTCGTGCCAGAACCCCAGAGACCATTACTCTGTATGAGATGGGCCAGCCCACCACCTACCAGCTCCTGGCCATATTGGACTTTAACAATGTCCGGAAGCGAATGAGTGTCATTGGTGAGGCCTGCTTGATTTATCTCTGTGCTCTACAGCATGTTCATTCATTAGAGGTGCTCACCGTGTTGGTGAAATATTCATGTTCAGTGCTTGACATGTTCTGATTAGGGTTCAGTGTGCTGTGACCGGATTAAATGACACCGGTTGGTCTTTTTTCTGCAGTGAGGGATCCATTGGGAAAACTGAAGCTGTACTCTAAAGGTGCAGACACAATACTCTTCGACAGACTCGACCCGTCCAACGAAGAGCTCATGGACACTACCTCAGAGCACCTTAATGTGAGCTACACCTTTCCTTCATCCACCTCGCCGACACTGTCTGGCTGACCCATCGGCCATTGAACAGTGCATTCACACTGCGTTTCTCATCAAACTGAGCAGGCTAGAAATAGATGTCTTATTAGGCTAAACGCGGTCATGTCTGTTATTACCAATTCTGTCAGCCTTCTCTTATTTATTATATTCTGTGGTTTCACAAAGACCAATCAGCTGCACAGGTGAGTCTATATTTAACACTGGATGTGAGTTATATTCTATGGAGGCCATAAAACAGGAAATAACTTGGGGAAATATTGCATTTATTTATTTATCTAACAAAAGGAAAAATCATTAAAGGAATTCAGTACATTAAAACTATGTCAAGGTCACTTACCAAAGCTTTGAAGTCGTTATGTAATTTGTGGTGTGACTGCACGACTTCCATCCTTCTACATGAAGGATCTGGACTGGTGTCTTTGTTGTAGGAGTTTGCGGGTGAGGGTTTGAGGACGTTGGCCCTGGCGTATAAAGATCTGGATGAAGACATGTTTGATGAGTGGATGAAGAAGATCTTGTTTGCCAGCACAGTGCTGGAGAACAGAGAGGAGAGACTAGGGGCTCTGTACGAGGAGATTGAGCAGGGCCTGATGGTGAGAACACACGTGTGTGTGTGTGTGTGTGTGTGTGTGTGTGTGTGTGTGTGTGTGTGTGTGTGTGTGTGTGTGTGTGTGTGTGTGTGTGTGTGTGTGTGTGTGTGTGTGTGCATAGTGCAGTGCGTGGGTATGCAAATGTGTGTGTGTGTCTTCAGTACAGTTCAATCAACAGTACAGTAGACTAAATACATAAATTAAACACCTGGGTATGTGGGAATAGGATTCTTGTCTGTATCTTTCTGAAGCTTCTTGGTGCCACTGCAATAGAGGACAAGCTGCAGGAAGGTGTTCCAGACACTATTAGCTGCTTGAGCCTGGCCAATATCAAAATCTGGGTCCTCACTGGAGACAAACTAGGTGAGGGGCAACACTGGAGCACATGCATTCAGTATTTCATGCCAATACATAGAAATTCAATATCTCATGCAATGAAATTCAATATTTCTTTAGGCATATCAGGCTTGGAACAGCCAGCGATTTAGTGCAGTCAGTATCTTGTGTGTTTGCAGAGACAGCAATGAACATTGGCTACTCCTGTAACATGCTGAGAGACGACATGAACGAGGTGTTCATAATCTCAGGTTACACCACACTCGAGGTTCAGCAGGAGCTCAAGTAACTATTTACATTCAGTTCATCATTCTGAATGTCAATAACCAATATTCACATGCGGCTCACTTTGGTCACATTTCCATTCAGGTGATTTTTAACAATAAATGCTCTTTAAATTGCTCTTTAAAAAGCTTATAGAAATATTTGTTGGTATAAGTCATGCTTGGACCCACATTTTCCTTTTCCATTACCTATATTCACATATATTTTACACACTGGATCAATTTTCATTTAAAAAATCACTTGAAACAGATTATGGAAACAGATTATTGGATTGTATTCACATCACTGCATTAAAAATGAATACTTCAGTTCTATTGCATATATCAAGTTTAATGTTGTATCACAGCCCCAGGTGACTGCTCACTAATGGATGACATCATTTGTTGTCTTTTATCTGTTACCAGCTGAGTCAGAGAAACACAAATGGCAAGAAAATGGTTTGCTTACTGCAGTCAGAATTTTTTGAAGGTTGAGGGCACAGGTTCTGTGATGCTCATTTAAAAACATGAAACCCTGTTCCCATCCACTGTTATTCATTAATTTCTCTCAGGCACTGAACATTCTGTGGTGGTACTGAATACATTTATTTCATTTTGTTGTTCTGACCTTGGCTGTTTTCCCTTGCTCAGAAATGCCAAAGAGAGAATCGTTGGTCCCAGCAGAGAGAAGTTCAGCGGCGGGCAAGATACAGAGAAGCCAGATATGTATGCCAGTGACTCAGTATTTGAGGAAACCATAATTGCAGAATATGCTTTGGTCATTAATGGTCACAGTTTGGTAAGTCAAGAAGCCAGTTTTTCATAACACGAGATGCAATGTGCTGCTTTTTATGACATAATATATATAATGATGAAACGTTTTTTGGAAATGTCTAATTTAGTATGAACTCCTCATGGGAAAATGCAAGACACCCATCCATGTACATCATCTATGTTAGATTACCTTGGATTGGTCTTTAGTTTCTCAAGAACTGCATATCAGGATTTAGCATCTCCGTGGTTTTAAACACCGTGTTTTAGCACTAATATGGTTTTAAAGTGACCTAGCCATCACTGACCGTGTGCTAAAAAAAAGCTTACTCATTGCGTGCAGGGGTGGAAAGTAACTAATTACATTTACTCACATTACTGTAATTGAGTACTTTTTATGAGTAATTTGTAATTTTCTTAGTAGTTTTTGAAATATGTAATTTTTACTTTTACTTGAGTACATTTTGACCCAAGTAGTTTTACTTCACTACATTTGAACACCCTCACATTACTGAGTAAAAAAATATTGATGGTGAAAAATTAAATGCGGGCAGAAATTTAAACTTCTGAGTCCCAGAACTGAAGGCCAATTGCGTGGCCTTGCCTTGCGCGCGCCCTTTCCATTGTTTCATAATCAGGTCGTAATCTGGTGCAGTTTTTTTCCAAAAAGAAAAATTTATCTACCTTTAAATCTTCTATCTATCAGGTTCTGTGGAATCCTGGGGACATTTTATTGTGAAAAGTGGAATCCTGTGGGCACTGTATTTTGAATAGTTGGATCCTGTGAGCGTTTTAAATAGTGGAATCCTGTGCGCATTTTGTTTTATTTTGAGATGTGGGATCCTGTGGTCATTTTATATTTTATTTTGAGTTGTGGCAACCTGTGGGCATTTTATTGTGAATAGTGGGATCCGGTGGCCACTGTATTTTGAATAGTTGGATCCTGTGAGCATTTTATTGTGAGTAGTGGAATCCTGTTGCATTTTAGTTTGATTTGTGGCATCTTGTGGGCACTTAATTTTGTGTGCATTTTGTTTTTTGAACAATTTGTAATTTAAATTTCTTATCATAGTGTTGTCCGTTGGACAATAGGACTGAAGATTGTTTGCACTTTATGGTACAGGTTGTGACTGTCCTTGTGCTGTGAGGATGTATGTTCCTGAGCCCAGCTGATCTTTTTGCAAGTGTGGATGTGCACTTAAATACGCTTTGAAATCGATTAAAACAACTTGTGCTGAATTTGGTTCATGATTCCTCCATGCATTAAATGACTAAAAGTAACCAAGTAACTTTTACTCAAATTACATTTTAAATGAAGTAATTTTGTACTTTTACTTGAGTATATTTTGAGATGGGTAATTTTACTTTTACTCTGAGTAGATTTTAGGCAAAGTAATGATACTTTTACTCAATTACAATTTTTCAGTACTCTTTCCACCTCTGATTGCATGTGACCCCTGACCCCCCTGACCTCCCTCTGTAGGCCCATGCCCTGGAAGCAGACCTGGAGCACATCCTTCTGGACGTGGCATGCCTCTGTAAGACTGTGATCTGCTGTAGGGTCACTCCTCTGCAGAAAGCGCAGGTGGTAGATCTGGTCAAGAGACACAAGAGAGCCGTCACACTGGCCATCGGGGATGGAGCCAATGACGTCAGTATGATCAAGAGTAAGACTCTGATAATGTCTATGGTTATGTCATTAGAAATTAACCTTGCATGAACTCTATAGCAACTGTCTGATATCAAACTATTATTCTCTTTTCGTGTGTTTATTAGATTTTGTCACTGTTAACAGTTTGCAGTTATTTCCATACTACACTGACTATGTGGAACATTTAAGATCACCATGAACAATTTTATAAAATAAACACAGTCCTGTGTTGAATAACACTGAATTTATAGGTGTCAGAGGTGTTATATGTTGACTCTAAAGGCTGTCTGAGTCTGTCGTAGATGTATGTAATGGTATATACTGAACCTCTGCTCTACCTAGCGGCCCACATCGGTGTTGGTATCAGTGGGCAAGAAGGAATGCAGGCTGTATTGTCATCCGACTACTCCTTTGCACAATTCCGCTACCTACAGCGCCTCCTGCTGGTCCATGGCAGGTGGTCCTACCATCGCATGTGCAATTTCCTCTGCTATTTCTTTTACAAGAACTTTGCCTTCACACTTGTGCATTTCTGGTTCGGGTTTCTGTGTGGTTTCTCTGCTCAGGTAAGCACCTAATTACCTTAAACAACCATCTTTATATATCACACACACACACACACACACACACAATTTGCAGTAGAAACACAGAACATATCAATGTCTAATTTTGGTTCTTTATTATGTTGATTATCATCTTTAATCATTTGTTCTTTGTGTCTTGTCAAAGACGGTGTATGACCAGTGGTTCATCACCTTGTTCAACATAGTCTACACATCTTTGCCCGTTCTTGCGGTGGGCCTGTTTGACCAGGTGTGAAGAACACCTCCACGCGTACACACACTCCTTCTATTTGAACAAGCAGAAACCATAAAGCAAAAAGTCTTCCTGTTTCTGACCAGGATGTGAATGAGCAGTATAGCATGCGCTATCCCAGCCTGTACAAGCCGGGCCAGCTGAATCTCCTGTTCAACAAGCGCAAGTTCTTCGCCTGCGCGCTACAGGGAGTCTGCACCTCCTTCGTCCTGTTCTTCGTCCCGTACGGAGCCTTCTCGTGCGCTGTGCGGGATGACGGCACTCACATATCTGACCAGCAATCCTTTGCTGTCACGATAGCAACCTCTCTGGTCATTGTAGTTAGCGTCCAGGTAACTGTGTTTGTTTTTAATTAACTTTTTTTCAAAATATAGAATTGCTCAGTTGTTGAACACCACACTGTGTTTGTTCTATCCATGTTTCATTTATATTAGTTTTATTTGATAAATCATTTGATCTTTAACAATATATTCTATGTTGTTATTGAATAATAGTATAATAGTAGTAAGTAATCCTGGAGCTTATGAGGTTTAAGATATCTATTAGTCCTACATCTATTGTAGAGGGCTTCTGAAAGTCATAAAAAGTAGTTACTTAGCTATGCTCTTTACATGTATTGTTTCTGATTTCATTGTAAAAATTGTTATTGTTTCAGATTGGTCTGGATACAAATTTTTGGACTGCTGTGAACCACTTCTTTATATGGGGCAGTCTGGCCATCTACTTTGCTATATTGTTTGCAATGAACAGTGATGGCATCTTTAGGATTTTTCCAAGCCAGTTCCCTTTTGTTGGTAAGTGTGACATAAGACACTAGGCTGATGGAATTCTATTATTATTTCCACATTTATATCAATAGCCTGCATTGACTGGAGCCTGCTGAAGGCATATGTTATGTATTGGGCATGTTTTAATCTAGGCACTGCTAGGAACACTCTGAATGAGAAGACTGTGTGGTTGGTTATTCTCCTCACCACTGTGGTGTGTACAATGCCAGTAGTGGCCATTCGCTTCCTCAGGACAGAACTTCAACCTACACAGACTGACAAAGCAAGTATACTCACATCACATCACATATACTGATTATACTGATGTACACTGACATCACATCACTTGACGGAGTATTCGTGCGTTAGCGAAGCTCCCGTGCGCGTGTGAGGTAGACTTTAAATGTGCTTTCACTTTATTTCAGACATCTATTAAAGGGATTTGAGTTATGTTTATTTTCCACACGTTCTTAAGGCTCTTGTCTATTTTTACTGGTGCAGTGGAACACACAGGTAAGATAAATAAAGGTAAATAATAACCAAGCACTCCGCTGTGGTGTGTAGGTGCGCTTGCTTCAGCAGGCCAGCAGGAGGCAGGGTCCGCAGGAGCAGAACCTGAGACAGGTACGGAGGACCAGCTCCCGCCGCTCGGCCTACGCCTTCGCCCACCAGCAGGGGTACGGCGAGCTCATCACCTCTGGCAAGAACATGAAGGTCCACGTGACGTCCACCTCCACCTTCTCTGCCTCGTCTCCCAGGAGAACCCACACCAGTAGCGGTTCGATGGAGAACGTGCTGGGGCCGGAAGGAGACGCCCACAGCGTGGTAGCTGCAGCTGAGACACCGAAACCCGGGGTCACAGGTCATACCAGGCTGGGTGGCGGGAATGTGCCCAGCCTAGACGCTCCGAACACAGACTAATCTGGCGCACAATACGGTGTAACGTGGAGGTTGAGGGATTTCTCTTTGGTCATGTCCAGATTAAGCAGGGATTAGCACCTCCGTGTGCAGAATGTCACAGTACGACAGAGGAGGACCACAGGACTCCTGGTCCTCACGACTGTGGACGTATGAGTCATATCTCACTGCTGTGTAGCTCTGAGGAGATCTGTTAAGTGGGGGAGATCCAAGGACATACGTAGACACAAGTGTCAGCGAGGAGACCAGCATCACCCAGGACAGTCTCCCAGACACCATAATGAAGCACAGAGAAGATCCCTCACTTTCCTGTCCTGATTCCCCCTTTCAAATGCACTCTGTCCTCCTGGTGCGGCTCCATTTAACTGTGGCTCACTGGCTCCAAAGATGTGTTCTTTCCCCACTACATTTAGTTTTGATTGATTTTTATCTCCCCAGTGTACTGAGGCCGACATGCAAATGCATAAGTTTTACTTCAGAAAGCCAACTTTTTGGACAATTTTTGGAGTAAAAAATATTGGTATGCTTCCAATATGTTGCCGAGTCTGCAAGTTAATTGTGTGCACAAATTCAATGCAATTGTCGGAGCTACTGGTAATATCAAGCAAACTGAAATCCTCTCAGGAGATATACTACTCATGGTTAGCTTCAGAATTACAGACAATTAAGGCCACCAAATGTTTTATCAGATGCTCATAGTCTCACAGCCAGTACAGGAAGAAATATTTTTATCACAGGTCCTCTTGAAACAATAATACCTCTGCTTAAAATACTGAAACTTTAATCAACAGTCTGCTGTATTACTTGATTTGAATCCGTTTTTGTAAATGTATTACATTATTTGACATACATCAAACATAAATGTTTGCACATGTAGCTTAAAGATCTATTGTACCAATGTTAGTAAACAGAATGTACTCATAACGCCAATAGTAATTTGCAGTAAAATGTATAATAGACATTTCAGAATAGACCCATATAGATTGCTTGTAACTAGACTTTAACACAGCATCAGCACCCGATTCTGGTTCTGCCAATAAGAACTGCTTCACCCTACTCATATTTTACTCTACATTTACATGTTTTCTAGTGTGTGTGTGTATTGTTGTCAGCGTCAGGGTTGTACGCAGACCACTGAATGGACAAAACAACAAATGTCTGGAGCAGCAGAGGACGGATGTTGTGGCTACCCCACTACCCTACTACCCCACTACCCCACTACCCCACTGTGCCTTTCATTCGTCCTCTGCAGACAGATGAAAGTTCAACACGATAACTATAACTATGGCTGTCTACGTTAAGGTCTAAAAATTGGGCATTTCACTGTCCTTTTGTAAAAGGAAAATTTTGTGCCTTTTTCCTTTTAGTAAAGGAAGTATATTTTGAAGTTTGTTTGGTTTTTCTGTGAAAACAAAGACGTTTTTGATGCAAACACTCCTTGTTCTTGTTATGTTACAGTGAGATATAAAGTTATGTTTTCTATTTTTAAAAATCTGAAATCTTACAGGGGATTTGTGCAACATAGTTTGTCTTTTGAAGATTCAGTTCATGCCTCATTTAATTTAACCTCATGTTGTATGAATGTATGAGAAAATATTGTCAATGAAAACCATACACATTATTGGAATTATCTTTTTGTTTATTTATTTGTTTGGGGGCTTTTTGGTATGCATGGGTTTTATACAATTTATTGTACTTTTTATATGATGCATAAAATGGTCATTAATTTACCTAATCTGTTTTTGTTATACTGGACCCTGGTAACATCTGTTTGCCTTAGTTACAGCATGACTGCATGCATTTGGCCTGACATGCGGAATTTGCATACAATGACGCTATTCCTGAGAATGATATTTTGAGAGTCCTGCATTGCTGAAGTATCGTAGCAACCAACCAGTAGCTTAGCGCTACGATGCTTTTCAATGCTGGAGATTATAACTATAAATGATAAACATCAACAGAAGACCCGATCTTTAATTGAAGGAAACGATCAAAAAATCATGACGATTTTATTATCTTTCAGTATAAAATGATTCAGCACAAATAATGAAAAAGGCAATATGGATTACATTTTCCCTCATGACTAATGCCCGTAACAATAATATGCATTGCTGTAGCTAAGTGTCCAATGGTCATTATCAGAACTCCCTCAGCTAATCTAATAATCTCCCTTGTGTTTTATTCCTCTGTGAAAATGGTGGCCCCTCCCCCTGGCCTTGTTGTAAAAAGGCTCTGCTTTAACAGAGCAGCTCGCCGAGCATCGGGCTTGTAGTACTGCTCCTTCACTGTGCGGAGAAAAGAATCCATTCTTTCAACGGGTACCATGGAAACAGTGCAGCCTCCCCATCCAGCACCTGTCAACCTGGACCCAACAGCACCGGCCTGCCTGTGGACAGCAGAGTGAAACATTTAACACCATACAATAAATATACACACACATTATAAAAACCAAGGTCCAATGTTTGACCCAGCTTGACACTGATGTTCAATTAATCTCCTAACTAGAAAGACGCCCCCTCTCTCTCACTCTCTCTCTCACACTCTCACTCACAGGCAAATGTCGACCAGCTGGTCCAGCTCCGGGCAGCTGCACTCATACAGGTCCCTGCAGCTGGCGTGGCTCTGGTTCATCAGCTGGCCCAGCTCTGGGACGGCCGTGGCAGGCGCCGAGTCACACACGGCTTTGAAGCGCAGCACACGGGCGGCCTCGGCGTACACATGCCTGGCCCGCTGGTACAGCTTGAAGTGGCTCACTTCTCACAAACGAGGAGAGAAATACAAGAGGATAAAGCACTTGTTCTACACTGTGTGTGACGGTCTGCATTCGGTGTGTGACACGCTGGTTCTGTTTGCACTCACCATGCTGTGTGTTAGCGCTGAGGATACTGGTAGAGAAATACTCAGCTGTGATTCCCAGAATCTTGCAGACCTCATCTCTGCTGTAGGGCTCAGGGTGAAGGACCTCCTCCACCAATCCTAGCATCTTCTCAAGGCTCAACCCCAGCTCTGTCTGCAGTTCTCCTAGCTTCTGAAGACCAGTCCAGTCCAGACCCCTAACCTTACCCAGTACCTGTGATCACAGCAGGCAATTCAGTCTGGAGTAAATACAACAGATCTCGTCATGTTTATTGGCACAAATTATGATATTTACTGCCAAGATCTTATTATACTGGCAAATACTTTTTATGACATAATACTAACATAACCTCTGAAATAAACTAGGGCCAGTCAATAATGACTTTCATGATTTATTTGTCACTTTATTAGAGACACCATCCTGCACCAGTGGTCAGTTCCTAACCACAGGACCTGTTTTTGTGTGGTGGACAACTCTGTCCCAGCAGAGTGACACTGAACACACAGGCAGGTCGTTCAGGCCCTCCTCACCTTAGTGGCAATCCGGCATTCGACCACCCTGATGTTGAAGTGTGATGAAGCTGCCTTGTTCATCTCTACACAGCTGTTGGCAATTACAAAGACAGCTCCATCTGGAAGCTTCACATCAGTGGCCCGAAGCGGATTAAACTCGATCAGCTTCGCCTTTCAGAGGAATTGTCAAGAAAACAATATGCATTAAACAAAAATAATATAAAGACACCAAAAAATACCAGAATGCCAAGTTTGTAGGTCACCATATAGAATTCAAAAGATAAGACTCACATCTTACAGAATACGTGGGCATAAGAATAAGAATGAAGTACATTACCGTCCCTTCTTCAGCTAGGAAAGATATGGACTGATCCATCCCTCCTCCTTCAGTTCCTATATAGCGTTCACACCTGGCACATGTCTCAGCCAACGTTACCTTACAGAAAAGGAAAAGGCAGAATTTTACATAAATTTCATGCACTTTTATTTTTGTGTGCATGTGGGAGGGCGTTAAAAGTGACATGACAGAGACTGTGATTTACTTTGGAAACAGACTGTTGATTCGCCTCCATTGTGACCAAACCAGCACAGCACACCAGAGCGCTGGAGCTGGACAGCCCCGAGCTGGCAGGTATCGATCCGTCCACGACACACCGAAGCCCAGTTAGAGGAGACAGACTCAGCTGCTCCTAAAACGAAAACGACACACGCCAATCGCTTTGACGTTAGAAATCTGAATGCAAAAATATTTAACGAAGACAGCCTGTCAGTTTGTCTCACCTGTATGCCTTTCACCCCACAAAGAAAATAATAATACCACTGAGGGTTCTCTCTGTCTATGGTGACTTCATTGATAGACGTTGTGAAATCCCTGCAGAACCACAACAAGGGAAATGATTAAGCGTACACAGCGCCACCTTCAGGTGTTGATACGATACACACCGAAAACAGGTTCACTTACTTATATCTGGGGTCCGTGTTGGCCAGATGAATTGTCTGAGAATTGTTCACGGACACAGCTGCGAGGATATTCTGCTCGATGGCCATGGGGAGGACAGCATAGCCACAGTAGTCAATGTGTTCTCCTGAATATGGGGACAAATGTGTCAGTAAGTTTTATATATATATATATATATATATATATATATATATATATATATATATATATATATATATATATATATATATATATATACACACATATATATATATATATATATATATACATACATATACACATACATATATATATATACATATATTAGTGCTGTCAATTCCAGGTGCCGCGATTAAAAGTCCTCACCAGGATTTTGCTCTGGCTTCCTGGATTGTGTTGATTCCACTCATTTTACCTGGATTGCACTAATTAAAAAATCAAGCTTGAGCAGAATCCTGGTGAGGACTTTTATTTCTGAACCTGGATTATACACCTGTGTGTGTGTATATATATATATATATATATATATATATATATATATATATATATATATATATATATATATATATATATATACACTACTTATAAGTTATATATAAGTTATATATAACTTATATATTTTGTTATATATTGTGTAAAGTATTATTATAACCCACCTATCAAATTCACTCTCCCAGGAGCACAGGCGTAGAAGAGAGGGAATTCTTCATATTTTACATGAAACGCCTCTTTCAGTCTCTGTAATCTATAAATGACATATGAAATATGCTTCAATTAAAGAGATTCAATGCATCTATAGCCAGTATGGGAAATGTAGTTATTCGGACAGAACACAACAGAACAAACTCACCTTTGGTCGGCACTGATCAGCACCTTGATATTTGGTGGGTTCTTTTCCATCAGGACACTGATATATTGTACCGTGCACACATTAAAAAGTCTTCTTAACTGCAGTCCATCAGCTGACATTCATATCCGGAACAGTTTATTCCAGAAATACGGAAGCAGAGGACACACTCACTCAAAGCGCGTCGGCAACGCTGCACCCTTCACAGATCTGGGAACAGATCCACTGCGTTCAAACAGCAGCTTATCGCTGTATGAGGAAGTTCACAACTGACCTGGAGCGGACGTGTGGAAACGCGCGTGCCCGCGTGCCCGCGCGACCCCCCCCCCCCCCCCCACACACACACACACACACCGCGCACGCGCGCTCGTCCGCGGATTACTTCGAGGCGCGGAGGATTGTGGGAGTTTTCCGGCCCAGCTCCCCGGTCAAAATGTCCGACATGGAAGATGATTTCATGTGCGACGATGAAGAGGATTATGATCTGGTAAAAAACACACACACACAAAGCAACCTACGGAGCTTTAAATGCACGCAGCGTAGTGTCCGTCGTGATATCATAAATGCCACGTTTGAATGCTGTTAGCACTTTAATTACAATTAAAACGTCTCCGCTTTATCATGCCTGCTAAGTTGATAGCCTGTTAGCATGTAGCTTAGCATAGATGTGACTAGCGCAGCCATGGCGACCACACCGGTGTTGGGAGTGTTTATTAACGTTTACTTCATATTTATCTTACTACTTAGACCAGGTTTACTTTAAATCCCTTACATGTGTGTATTGGTACAGTTCTGCAGTGTGTAATATGTATTAACGGAGCTACATGTCACTAGCTGTCAGTGACTCTTCTAGTGAATCATGTCTGGTGTAAATGAGACACTAAGATGTTTTATGGGGACAAACATGAACTCTTGATACTTAGAGATGATCTGTGTGTTGGTATAATCATATATATGTCGTCCTGTGTAGTGTTGTGAACTTAAGAGTGTTCATGCATTTGTGAGGGACGTCCGCTTTAGAGTATGAGACTGATCAGCTGATCATGGTCATATCTACCACATTTCTACTCGTTCTGATGTTTAAAGTCAGTAAAATGCCTGTACAGTCACCCTGGGTTATTGTGGTATATGCGAATTTGGAAATTAATGATATAAATCTCAAAGGGTTTAACAACTTAAAAGAGGAGAAAGTAATAATCTACTTCCAGTAGTTCCAGTGCTATTGAGAACCTCAAAGATGTGTGGACTGCTAAAGTTTCAGTGTGGAATTAAATAGAAGGGAAAACATAATTGATTCTGTATTTCACAGCTGAGACTAGTTTTCCAAAAAATACCTGACAGGCAGTACTAAATCCTGCCTTCTCTTTAAAACCTCAGTATATTTTCATGGTAAATTTAGATTGTTTCATCACTTTTGTTTGAAATTAAGAATTTATGTCAGGATTGTTTAAGGCAAATTCATCGGTTTTGTGCTGAGACCTTTTTGGAAGATGTTTTTAAGCAGTTGTGATTGAGTCTTCAAGCATAAATCCCATTCAATGGATTAAACAAAAATGAAAGTGCCATCTGTGTACACGGGATAGGGTCTCTGTCATAGACATGAGATGTTTATCTTTTTCTGTTTTGATTTCAGGAATATTCGGAGGACAGCAACTCTGAGCCAAATGTTGACCTGGAGAATCAGTATTATAATTCAAAAGCCCTAAAAGAAGATGATCCCAAAGCAGCTTTAAGTAGCTTTCAGAAGGTAAGGCAGTGCAGTATTGGACACTTTACATGTTTAAACTACTTAAAACGAAAAGTAATGCATTAGTTTCCATGTTATTATAGGTGCTGGAACTTGAAGGTGAAAAAGGAGAATGGGGTTTCAAAGCACTGAAACAGATGATTAAAATAAATTTCAAGCTGGTAAGCAACAATCGGAATTAATATTAACTTTTTCTAAAAATGTTTTTTTTAAGATTGGGATTTGTTGTTGCCAGTTTTTCATAGTGTCAAGTAATATTTATTCAGCTTTGTATGTGCCCATTTAATTAGACGAACTTTCCTGAAATGATGAACCGTTACAAGCAACTCTTGACATATATACGAAGTGCTGTAACAAGGAACTACTCTGAGAAATCCATCAACTCCATTCTAGATTACATTTCAACTTCCAAACAGGTATAGTGGGGAGAGGGTCGGGTTGAACACCACACGGTTTTCCAACAGTGGTTTGTTTTGGTGTGTTATGGGTATCATATGTCCATATTTTTTACATTTCTTTTTTGCAGATGGATTTGCTTCAGGAGTTTTATGAGACTACTCTAGAGGCATTAAAAGATGCAAAAAATGACAGACTGTGGTTTAAAACCAACACTAAGGTTTTTATTTGACCATTTGAAACACTTAAAAAACACAGTGATGAACTGTACAGTTTAGACTACTTAAGTCCTTTATCTAATTAGCATAAATAGCTTTAGACCTATTTAAGATCTGTTGTGTTCATGCGTAAGTGTAAAATGTTTAATATGTTATCTAAACTAAGAACTAGTAATGCACTTCCAGTTAGGAATGTTGCCCGATCCAAGCTGATTACATGTATGACTGAAATATATTATTTTGTTCAACCTAGTTGGGGAAGTTGTACTTGGAGAGGGAGGAGTATGGAAAACTACAAAAAATTCTCAGACAGTTGCACCAGTCATGTCAGGTAAAAGAGAATGAGAAATGTGAACATTTTTTTTTAATCATGGTTGAGAATTAGAATTTTATGGAAATTGTTTTATTTTCTTTGTGAAGACAGATGATGGTGAAGATGACCTAAAAAAAGGCACACAGTTGTTAGAGATCTATGCTTTGGAAATCCAGATGTACACAGCACAAAAAAACAACAAGAAGCTGAAAGCGCTATACGAACAGTCCTTACACATTAAGTCAGCAATCCCACATCCACTCATTATGGGAGTCATCCGAGGTATCGCTCTTTTCATTATTAGTCAGTTCTTATCTACTGTTTCACTCCATGTAGTAGTTGTAACAAAAAATGACACTTGGGTTGTTCTTCATGATGGATTTGTATGTGTAATCTGTTTTAGAATGTGGTGGAAAAATGCATCTAAGGGAGGGAGAATTTGAGAAGGCGCACACAGACTTTTTTGAGGCATTCAAAAATTACGATGAATCGGGAAGCCCCAGGCGAACGACTTGTTTAAAGTACTTGGTCCTGGCAAACATGCTGATGAAGTCAGGAATAAATCCATTTGATTCTCAAGAGGTAACCTTAATGCAGAGTGCGTTTAGCAATATTGTTGTGATGGTTTGTATTTAGACTAAAATTGCTTGTTTTAAATGTAATCTTGTGCTTAGGCAAAACCATACAAAAATGACCCAGAAATTCTAGCAATGACCAACTTGGTAAGGTAAGGCTGCATAAATGCATAAAGAATGAACTCTCTCCACTAAACGGCACACATTATAGAACATTTGGCTGTGTATAATTTAATGTCATTAATTAGCTCTCTTACATTCTAAGATTTTAAACAAATTATGTTGATTGCTTTTACAGTGCCTACCAGAACAATGACATCACAGAATTTGAGAAAATCTTGAAAACAAATCACAGCAACATAATGGATGATCCCTTCATCAGAGAACATATTGAGGGTAAGTCTGACCTGGAAGAGCTCTACATGGATTAAAGTATTTTGTCACTGTGGCAGCTTACGTGATGGAATTGGCTTTCTTTATTTATGTCTTTCAGAATTGTTACGGAACATAAGAACACAAGTGCTCATCAAATTAATTAAGCCTTACACTAGAATACACATACCCTTTATTTCAAAGGTAATACATTTTTCATATGATTATCCTTTTAGCACATTTTCCTGTGCGATGTAACTTCATGGCTTAACTGTATTTCTGCAGGAGCTGAATATTGATGTTGCAGATGTGGAAAGTTTGCTTGTGCAGTGTATACTGGACAAGTAAGTCGTCACCTGTATTTCAATTACTGATTGTTGGCATTGTAATTACTGTATTTTCAGGACTATAGAGCGTACCTCTATATAAGCCGCACCTACAAAGTAAAAAAAAAAAAAAAAAAAGGAAAATGTTGTATAAGCCGCACCGGGCTAAAAGCCTGGTCTACCGGATCTACTGAACTGAATACATTTAACTGAACTGATCAGTTTCCGAACGGTGCCTCTAGCATTTCACGTGCGACAGATTTGGCTTTCAGCCGGTTTTGTGCCGAATTCCGACTCTCCTCGTTTATCTGTGCATAAAGACGCTACAGATATTGACGCTACATATATTGTCAATTTACATTTCTATGCATAAATAAGAGCTAGACTTTAATTATCCATCACAGCAAACGGCCCGGCATTATCTATGTCCAAAGCCACACTGGCTCAAGGGTGTTAATTATTTTAAATAAAAAACACTGGCTATACTGAAGTTCACCTCTGACCACATGAACTTCAGTAGGTAGCGGCTTATAGTCTGGAAAATACAGTAGTGATTATTGCTGTTTGGAAGTAGGTGTGGGACCTGGGGAAGACTGAAACAACCAAACCCAAATAATGTTTTTTAATACTAACTGGTAATACTGATGTACTGTTTCAGCACGATCAATGGACGGATTGACCAGGTTAACCAGCTGCTGGAGCTTGATCACCAGAAAAGAGGAGGAGCTCGATACACAGCCCTAGACAAATGGACCAATCAGCTGAATTCTCTTAACCAGGCCATCGTCAGTAAATTAGCTTGATTGGCTAATAACAATCTCCAAACTGTTCATTTACCTGATAGCCAGGCAGCTCAGAGGGCTGTCAGTGACACAACTCCTTTCATGTACTCCCCGATCACTGATTGAGTGTGTGCTTAAACTGGCTAGTTTGTGTTCTGCAGTGGCAGGTACTTTAAGCCCCAGCAGATTTATACATCTTGTACAAATAGAAACCCCCAATGGAAATCTGCTATTCCAAGTCTGTAAAGTCAACCGAAACGGTGTTCTTTAGACTATGGTGTGAAGTCACCTTGGGAGGAGGGGAGATATTTTAATCACATGTTTTGACATTTGGTTATGGCAACAAAAAAAAGAGAAAGGTATACCTTTTACCTTTTTGGGAGGTGTGAAAATGTAATAAACTAAACATGTTTATCTGTTAAACGCTGCCAGAGCCAGCATGTTTTATTTGTTTTGCTTAATTCACTTTTCAAGGTTTTGGTAGATGCACTACAGCACCTGTTAAAGTACTGTCTTTACTAGAACTCCTCTAGTTTTCACAAGTGAAAAACAGTACAATAATGAGTTTCCAAAAGTACATTGTTCCTATAAGATGGTTGAAAGGGAGAGCATAAAATTTATATTTAATGATTCTCAATTTCATTGATCTTGGGGATACGTTTGGTAACCTCACTGCTGATAGCTTATGCTGTGTAAGATCTACTGTTTCATATCTGAACAGTAATAAAGATTTCCTTTGTTGCTGCAGATAAATGTTTACGCAAGACAAGTCTTCTGTTCATTGATTTTTGTTACGTTTATATGTTGTGTTTAGGTGTGGTAGTTTATTACCTGTAAGCTACACAGAGATATAAAGTTGCTAAAAAAAATTTTTTTTTTTTTTTTTACCCCATCCCCAATAAAAGCATGTATTTTATTACGAGTCTACATGTTTAGAGAAGATCTCAGCGTCCCTTACATTTTGCTGCTTGTCTCTTTTCTGGCCCCTAGTGGGACAAAATATAGGAATAAAATTCTGTGTCCTTTTGTACCTTACGCCATCATCCGGTGACCAATGAGCAGCGCGGATTTTGCCGCCATCATTCGGTAGCCAATGAGCAGCGCGGGTTTTGCCGCCGTTTCGCCCGCCATGTTTGAAGTCCCGACTGACCGGATTAAGTTGGCTGTGTTCACTAAGCACATCCTCTCACCATTACCGAGCTACCTGTGTCGGTAATTCAGTCAAAGTTAAACAAACGACCACACACTGAAGCAGAGTTGTGAATTAAACGCACAAAAATGAAACTTACCTTTTAAAGCGTTGACTAGCTGGCTTGGTTGGCTGCCTAACTTGAGTGTTTTATCGGCTTTTTTTGGTGTGACTACGTTGGTTTACAGTCTGGTCCTCTAACGTCACCAGCTACACCGCTGGCCAAACTTTACCTGAGAAACCCCGACACGAATTTAGGTCATGAATATATTTTATTCGGACGCTAAAGGTAAGATGCACCTCTAGTTTGTTCTCGCTCATTAGATAACTTCGTTAATGTGTATATTTTTTTTGCTAGTTAGCTATCTGGCTATCTGGGCAACCCAGTGTTTGTGCGGCTTGACATGGTCGTTGTTGCTAGGTTATAACCGCAGTTACTAAGGCAGTTACGACATGTTATGTATTTAAATGTCTTTTTCCCTACTAACTAAATATAATGTCAAATGATTGACTAAAAAAGATGCTGACACGCTGTATGAATGTTATCTAGCCGGCTAATAAGTCCCTTTCCCCCAGTTTATTTGACCAGGCCGTAGCTAGCCCAGCCATGTCCATCGACTTCGACAGCGCTGCTTTACAAACGCAGCACGAGGAGGAGGAAGACTACGATGAGGAAGATTACGCTCGCGAGCAGGAGGTAATGTAAAACATCTCTACTGTGTTTTGTGTTGCTCTCCAACATCATGCCAATCATTCCGCGGGCACGCCCACTGAAAGGTGGACACGCCTCTTTTATCAGTCCTAGAATAAGGTGGAGGTGTGTTGAATATGAAGGACAGAAGGTCCAGGAGGCAAAATTCTTCGAAAAGTTTGCAGAACCTTTTCATAATATTATTTATCGCCTTTGTGTGGTTAATTATAGTATGAAACTAAAGTTATTGACTGTAGCTGCTGCTATGTAATGTTCTGTGGACGTTTAAAGGTACTATATGCATCAACTGTAAATGTGATTAATGCACATTCCAACACATCCCCCATTATTGTGTCTAAATAATGCAGGTTTGGTTTAAATGACTTTTTCAGTAATCTGGAGATCCCTTGAGGCTTGTGTTTGTGTTTAAAGATCAAATACTTCCAAGCCTGTAGGCTGTGACTCATAAGTAAGCTATCTGTTGCAGAACAACCTTGAGCCTTTACTGGTTTGAGTGCAGAGGTGTATCTGCTACGACTGTGTCAGCATGTGCTCTGATGTTGTTTTGGTCTAAACAACCAACTGGAGGAAAGAGGACTTCCTACTGGCGACAATGGAGGATTTGTTTTTAGAAACTGCAGCGGACGTAACTATTGGAGTGCGGTGATCTAGGAAAGCCGGTGTGCGGTGAAGAGCTTTAGCCTCAGTCTAGGCATGTTTTAACCCATCTATCCAAGATGGACAGACCACAGTAACTAAAAGAAGACCGAACAGACTTGGGGTGCGTCCCTGAGGCTAACAGTGACAGCAGAGTTTCTGTGTAGCTGTCATGCGGGAGCATGTGTTTGTTTTTCTGAGTGAGGGGACAGTGGAAGATGTCCGGCACATCCGCAGCTCATTATGGCGAGTAAGTCTGTCCGGTTCGTCTCGTCTTTCCTCTCTCGCCAAGGAAACCTCTCGTGTTTAAGACTGATACTGAACACGACGGTGTTCTTGGGTTCTTTTGGTTTGTGGACGTTTTCCCTTTCTGATCTTGAATTAATTGCGACTTTTACGCCTTGCCTCAAGTCGAAGTTCCAGTTTGGCAGTTGGCAGTCCTCCCACCATTCAGAGGCTTTCCGCTCTGATTCCCTGTACTGTACTGAAACTGGGTGTTGCTGTTTTTGTCAGTGGTTGCTGTAGTATCCTATATTGAGTCCACGGGCTGCTGAGTCTTGCAGACGTTTTGTAACTTACTGTTTCACTTTACAATGTCTGAACGTCCTGTGTCCTTTAGCTGCACAAGCTGCTTACAGACCTGCCAGATGATATGCTGGAGGACAGTCAGGACTCTTCACCTGAGCTGGACCTCTCCACCTGCAGTCACCCAGGAAAGAACAGGTAAACCAACCATGCCCACTGGGACCTACTAACAGTGTCTTATCACAGCTCTCTTTATTTCCTTTACACATTTTAGGTTCACTTGCAGTAAATAAGTAGTTTGTGTTTGTTTTAGACCACAGCATTTTTATGAACACTCTGAATGGTCTAATCAGCCTGGGCCCCTTCCCGTTGAAGATGTGAGTTTCTTGCCTCTTTCCAGTTCTAAGACATTAAATGCTATATTGTTATTCCAAATACTTACATCTTTACAATTGTGAAAACGATCCTCTGACAGAATCCTCAGGATGGCTACGATCAGTCCCATCATCAAGGTTGCACGTACGACAACACAGCATCACAGCCAAACGGCCATGTTCGTCGTCTCCAGGGTGGAATGGATCACCCACCACAAGCCTGGGATACACACCACCGTGGAGACTGTGTCTACTCTTCTGCAGGAACAGCAGACTCCGATGGTGCAGACAACTACTCTTCTGGGGAGGGCTATGAACAGGAAACGTACCCTCACACAGGAGAGCATGCAATTAAACAGAACCATTTTCAGGTGAGGACTCGTATGTTAGATGGTGTTGCTGTGCTTGAGTTGATTAACTGCGCGGTGTAGATGATGTGAACCATGTCCTCCCTGTCCCCTGTAACCTCCAGAATTTTGGTAATGGAATAACCGAGAGCAACAGTGTCGGTACGTACAAAGTCAGCTACCGCCCACAGAAACCCGCGAGTCCCCCACAGTTGTTCAACACGCAGGCTCCTTCTCAACACGACCACTTTAACCAGCTTCAGCGGGATTTCCTTGACTCGTCACCAGGTGAGTTTTTACCTGTAGAGCAAAAACATCCTCGCCATCACATACTCAGAAGGGCTGCAGACCAGCAGCTAAAATAAGCAGGGACGAGTAAAGCATCTGAAATGTGGAGCGTCTTTTTGGTTTTTCAGGTACTGCTGATGCACAGGAATGTGCTCAACTAAAGATTTTAAACAAAGCCCAGTCAAGGCAGATCGAAGAGCTGGAACAGAGACTGGAGGATAGCAGACGCAAAATGAGATACGTGGAGCATCAGTTTGCCATCGTCAGAGGTCATTAAACTCCTGGAGTTTATTTTTGTGTATTGCAGCCTTATGCTATATCAGTAAACTACAATCATCCATTTCTCAGCAGCAGTTCTGTTAGTTCAGGTCAGTCCCAGTAAAAATGGATTATGATGTTTTTGCCTTTTTTTTCTCAGATGAGAAGGAAGGTCTGGCGGTGTCCCTGAAGGAGTCCAGTCGTCTGATAGAGGAGGTGAAGGAGAGGGAATCTCAGCTAAAAGTCAAAGTCCAATCTCTGGAGAAACAGATCCAGGTCTTTAGTGAGAGAGAACAGGAGGTAAAAATTCATATTCATCACTAGACATCAGTCTAATAAATAATTATTAATCCAAACCATCTTGTAAGTAGAGACGGTATATCCAGCCAGTCTGTATTCGGTCAGAAACCAAGCAATAATTAACTCTGTAGAGGATGAATAAAGTGGATGTAACTACAAAGCTGTGTGTGTGTGTGTGTGTGTGTGTGTGTGTGTGTGTGTGTGTGTGTGTGTGTGTAGAACATAAAGAAGCAGCATGCTACCGAGGCTGCAGTAGACAGCATGCAGCAGCAGATGATGGAGCTGTGTCGCTCAGACACACTGACCCGGGCGCGTGAGCAGCACGACAGAGACATGGCTGTGATGAAGGAGCAGTACGAGGCTCGCACACTGGACCTGCAGCAGCAGATAGACGCTCACGCACACAGCCTGGACCAGCAGGTCCGTGCGCCTGGGCCTCTCCCTGTTCCTGGGTTAACGCTCTCAGAAGCAGTTTAGCTACAGCACCAATTATTGTTGTGTACCAAGGAGATGCTTTTTGATTCTTATTATTTCTGTAATATTTATGGTTCGACAGATTTATATACAAATGGCTTGAGTGAAGCTCACATTGTATTAACTAGGAGTGGTGTAATTATTTTAAATAAGTTGTTTTTAATAGTATTACTGTCAGTGCAGAAACATATGGAAATGTTTGTATTTTTTATAACGTTTCAACAGAGGGCGCTACAAGTTGCTGTGGGTCCTGTTGCACAGACTAAAGGAAGTGTGTGTGTGTGTGTGTGTGTGTGTGCGTGTGTGTGTGCGTGGCAGGTGCAGGCAGCCCAGCGTCTGCGTGAACAGGTGAGGGAGCTGGACCAGCAGAGGGAGAAGGATCAGGTGGAGCGTGCGAAGGTGGTCAACACCCTGACCAAGCGCCTGGAGGAGAGCCAGCAGCAGTGTGCCCAGCTGCTTCACACGGGTGTGTTGGGCTGCGTCGCTCCTCACTGTGTTGGGTCTGCGTCTGCACACATCATGATGAGCTTGACCCACTCCAATAATACCACAGGGGGGCGGAGGTGGTTTCTCAAGTGTCTTAATGAAATGCAGCTCATGTCGTTTTGTTGGTCGTATGATGTTTCCTCATCGCGTCCCATATGAAGGTGGAATATGTCTCATCTTGTCCCTTGAGCACGTTTTTTGTGTGTGTGTGTGTGTGTTTAGGCTCCGTGCAGGAGATGAGCCAGATGCAGCTCAAGCTCCAACAGGCACAGTCTAGCCGCAACATCAGTGAAGACATGAACCGAACGTTACAGGTGTGTGTGTGTGTGTGTGTGTGTGTGTGTGTGTGAGAGAGAGAGAGAGAACCACTAGACCTTTGTCTGGCACATACATAGAGAGAGAGAGAATGAATATACTTCATCCCAAATCTAGTGTTGCAACATAACTGCATGACAAACGCGGGACACAGAAATTACGATTTACAGCTAAACATAAAAGCTACCCAAAACAACTACACATAAATATGGTATTAGTTATAGATTAATGCAAGCCTCACATTTGGTTAAATGGGCCAATTTTAAATGCAGACATGTCACCTTGGGTGTTTGCTCCTGTCCCCACAGGAAGAGCTGAAGGAGCTGAAGGAACACATCACCCTGTACGAGTCTGCCGTGAAGCTTGGGGCAGTTTCTTTTGACTTGAGTGCAGACTGGGAGAACCACCTCTCGCAGTCCTGCATAGATCTGGGAATGAAGGCAGTTAAGAGGAGCAATGGCAGGAAGCAGAGGTGATGCATTCATGACCGCGCTGTTTTATACTGTAATGACTCATTCAGTTGAATTCTGATTTCAGATTGAAATATGATTAGATGAAACCTGCTGTTCCTCCCAGTTATTTAAGAGGTGCTCAACATGTTGCCAGAAGATGTATTATTTGATGATGGCAATTTTGTATTTACCATCATTAAATCATACTTTGTATATCCCTACAGTTATAAGAGTAACTGAAATAATTTTCTCATCACATTTAATGTTTTATTGTTTTTTTAAATTAAGTTAAAATGTACTAATTAATCACGTATAGGTTGAGGATTGTGTAAGAGAGATTGTGTGGGAGAGTTTTTGTATACTAGGACCAGTTCAATGCATAAAACGGCTCTGAACATTTGAGAGAGGCTGGAAAAGAAATAAAAATAAAACCTGCGTTGAGTTGACCTACGAGTTACCTGCGTCATGGCTATGTAACATTTAATGATCCATTTATTAGAGGCTCAGTCTAATTTAGTCCTAATCTGCTCATTTTCAGCCCTCCTGTCTCGTCAGACTCCGTCCTTCCTAAGGGCGACGTGGTGCGGGAGCTGCAGATTGAGCTGCAGAGATGTCTCGCTCAGCTGAAGACCAAGAGGCAGAAGATCTCTCAGTTACAGGAGGAGCTGAAAACCTCCCACCAGCACGAGGAACAGCTGCGCACACAGCTGACTGGAGCTGAGAGGAGCGTGAAGGAGTCCGCGGTGAGAGTCGTCTCTTACACCAACGCACCATTTCACCCTCCCAACGCCCTTGAGTCTCGGTGCTTTCCTGCGATGTGACCGTGTAAGCGTGCGTTGGCCTTGAAGAGCGTGCGCTCCTGTGCAGGTACGGGAGAGCTGTCTGCAGAAGCACCTGGAGCGACCCAGCACGGCTCCTCACGACCAGCTGGACAGTCTGGAGGAGGAGCGGAGGCAGCTGCGGGAGAGGGTGGAGGTCCGTGTGAGCCCAACACCTCAGCTCCTGCACCCCTGGCAATCAGGAGACCAAGGAAACGTAGTTCAGCTGTGTGTGTGTGTGTGTGTGTGTGTGTGTGTGTGTGTGTGTGTGTGTGTGTGTGTGTGTGTGGCGGTTTTTACAACGTTAGACTCTAGAGGCGCAAAACAAGGACCTGAAGCAGAGTGAGGAGAAGGTGAAAGCGGCTAACTCTGAGCTGTGCACCAAGATGAGGGAGATGATTCAGGAGCTGGACCAGGAGAAGCAGGAAGCAGCGGAGAGGTGCGGATCTGATGGGGGGAGGTTTTAAAGAGAACAACGAAGAAACGCTCAAGCGACTCCTTCAGCGTTGCCAACTACGTTAGAGTCGCTCTGTGTAGAGCGCCGCCAGTAGTGTCAGCGTTCAACAAAGTCTTCCCCTCTTTACACTGGAAGGTACGAGAGGACCCAGCAGCAGTACAGAGACGACGTGGTCCAGCGCGTGCGCGCAGAACTGCTGCAGGAACACACCACGCGTGTGGAGCACCTCTCTACCCAACACCAGCAGCACATCCAGCAGCTGGAGTAAGGGCTTCTTCTCCTCCACCCATCAGACGTGTGCCAGACGTGCTTCTGAACAGCCTCTGGTGCTGTGGTTAGAAGTGTAGCGTTAATAGTGCTAAGGGACTAATGTTAACTTTGCCCACCCTGTTTGCAGATCTAAACTAGCAGACCTCAGTCGAGAGGTTTTGGCAGTGCAGGAGTGTTACATTTCGGTTTGCAAGGAAAAGGATAAACTGGAAGAAACTCTCCAGAGCAGGATAGACGACGAGAGGAAACTGAGAGAGCTCGAGGTAACTCGCTGACGCGCTTAGTGGAGTTCCTGCCACGTTTCAACTCGTGTTTCAATGCTCCAAGTAGAAAATTCAGAGATTGGTCAGTTTATTTATTTACTTTTGATTTGCTTGTTGATGTTGTCTGTGTTGAACCTGGTTTGTGTCGTACCTCTGGTGTCCAGCTGAAGAAGAGAGAGGAGGCGGAGATGGCTCTGCAGAAACAGGAGGCACATTTGGCCTCTCAGCACCAACAGGCGTTTGCGGAGTTTAAAGCCCAGTGTACTAGAGACAGTGAGCGTGAGCTGCAGCGTGAGGTGGCCAAGCAGCGTGAACAGGTCAGCGCTCGGCGTCCTTTGGAACGCTCCGCTGTTTAACTGCAATACCTGACCAGGCTGTGTTGTGCTGTGAGAATCTGAGGATCTTGTGTACCTGAACACGCGTGTTGGTGGTTGCGCACGCAGCTGGAGAAGACGTGGGCGTGCAGGCTGGAGGAGGCGGTGAAGGAGAGGCGAGGAGTCAGAGCGTCCACCCAGGAGGGCTCCTCTCAGACGGAGCGCACGGAGCCGGCGGCCCAGCCCGTCTCGCTGCAGCAGCTGGAGGCCCGGCTCGGCGCCCAGAGAACGGCCCTGCAGCGGGAGGCCGACGGCGCTCTGGCCAGAGCGGTGGAGGAGGCCGTGAGACGGGCGGAGAGAGAGCTGCAGCAGAAACACACGCAGGATGTGTCCTCACAGGTCCGCCTCACACACGCTCCATACACTGCATCGTGCGAACTACTTGATCCCACACTGGGCAGTCGTGATCTCTCCACCGCACAGACACCTTCCTCCGCTTCGTCTCGGCTCACGCAGGTTGAAGGTGCCGTGTCCAGAGCGTACGGTCTCTGGATCCAGGACCTGACCTCCCTCCCAGAGTACAAAACCAGCCTGCAGACAGAGAAGGAGCAGTGGGAGAAACTACAGCAGCAGCACGTCCAAGAGCAGGTGTGGAATTACTTCAGGTGTGTTCCTACTGTACAACGACCACTGATCCATTTCCATGTTAAACCCCTTTTCTATATGAATCTCTAGATATCTAAGGCAGTAAAAGCAGCTGAGGGCAGATGGCAGGAGACTATGGAGGAGAAACACAAGGAGCTGGAAGACTACAGGAGGAGAAATGGAGAGCTTGAGGAGCAGGTGGTCTCCCTGAACACGCAGCTGGAACGTTGTGTGGAGGAGCGGGCGTCGCTCCTGGAGTCCGAGCTCTCTGCAGCCCGGTCCACGTGGAGCAGGGAGACGCAGGAGGAGGTGTCGGGCCTGAGGGCCCAGCTTCAGAGGGAGCAGCAGGAGAACCAGGCCCGGCTGGAGATGAGCACAGAGCGAGCCCGGGAGGAGACCCTCGCACAGGCCCAGAAGATCCTGAAGAAGAAGGAGGAGGAGTGGAGGGGTCAGCACGCAGTCCGGTCAGGATCCAACGCACAAATGTACACCTCACGTTCCTCGTGTAAACCCACACCGAAGAGTTCTAAACTCCCACTTGGGTGACGTATTTAAGGTTGAGGGAAGAGCAGGGTCGGACCCAGGAGGAGGTGCTGGCTGAGCTGAAGGAGGTTCTGATGGAGTTGCAGAACTTGGAGCGGGAGGTTTGGGAGGACGGAGGTAGCAGTGACGTTGGGGTGAGAGCCAGACTGAGGGCCGTGTGCAGTGAGGCTCTCTCCACAGCTGTGGCCCACACCAAGCAGGAGTGTCTAAAGGTTTGTCATGTGTACCTGCTTTTTCTCAGCTTATGGGTTCATCACTTGTATTATTGAGACAAACCGCTTTTTAAAAAGTTGTTTAAAAACTCTGCCAACTCTGAAACGTTCCTAATGTTCTTACGAATGTAAAAGCCCGTTTACCCTGTATGCAGAGCGGTGAGGATACGTTGAGGCGTTTGCTGAAGACGAGCCAGGAGCAGCGTGAGAAGGAGCTCCAGGCTGTGCGCGGTAAGCCTGCCCCTCCCCCCCGGCTCCCATGACTCCTCGTTCTTCCTGCGTCTGGGCGTGAGATGCTGACCTGCGTCTGGCACTTCCCAGGCTCTGCGGCCCGGCCCGAGGACGGCGTGTGTGGCAGGGCGGGCTGTGCCGAGACGGTGGCCAAGCTCCAGAAGAACCGCCAGGACCTGCAGAGGCACCTGGAGAAGACGTGTCGTCAGCTGCAGCGCACCGTCCGACAGCACAAGAACACCCTGCACACGCTGAGAGGTGCGTGGAGCTCCAAACCCAACACGCCACCGTTGTACACACACGCCACCGTTGTACACACACGCCCTTCACTCTACCACCATCAGTCCATACTAGACAACAATCGTGAAGTTCACATCATCCCTTCTTTAAAATTGCGCTTTGGAAACGCGCCTGTCCCAGTTTGAGGCTACCAGACACTTGTGAGTGTGGAAGGACTTACAGAACCATAACCAGTTTCAGTACTCTACCTGAATTTGTAATGAAATGTTTTGTAACTCTGGTGACCGCAGAGGACCATGAAGAAGTCTTGCGCAGGGAGAGGGACTCTCACGCAAAAGAACTTGAGCAGATCAAACTCACTATATGCAAAGAAACAGGGTTTGTACCTTTTTATTAAGAACGGTTGTTTTTAGGCCTGATGTACATATACCTTTTACAAATATTGTAAAATTAAGACTATTTACATTTGTTACAGTGGTGCGGACGGTCAACAGAGTCTCCAGGCTGGCCTTGAAGAAATGAAACTGCAGTACATGAAAGCTGTACAGAAGATCAGAGGTTCGTGCGTTTTCTCTGAGTCTTTTGTCCTGAGCGTTCTCCGTACGTTACTGTGCTCGTTGAGTTTTTAATTTCTCATTCCTGTGAGGCGGGTTCGATTGGCGGCCCGGTCGTGTTTGTGCGCGCCTGACGCGTGCCGTGTGTGGTGCAGGTGACATGCTGCACTACCTGCAGGAGAGCAAAGAGAGGGCGGCGGAGCTGATCCGGGCCGAGGTTCTGAGGGAGAGGCAGGACACGGCCCGGCGCATGCGCACCTACTACCTCACCTGCCTGCAGGAGCTCCTGGACGACGGAGCTCAGACCACCGGGTAAGACTTCCCATCCTGGGTTCTGTCCACTTGCTCTTGGTTCTGTCCCCATCAGCGTTTTGCCGTCTGTCGTACCGCCGTGTCCTCCTGTTAACGGCTTCTTTAAACTCCAGTGCAGAAAAGAAGATCATAAGTGCTGCCAGTAAACTGGCCGCCATGGCTAAAGTGCTGGAGACACCTCAGCCCAAGAAGAAACCCCAGAGGAACCCTGATGTTCAAGGTGCTTCCTGCACGTCTCAAAAAGAAGCAGTTGTAGTTTTAATAGTAGTAAAATTGACTTGTTCTACATTTTCTTTGTCTTGTTTTGTAGTACCGTTCTCAAATCCAGAGACCAATAATGAACATCTTGCCAGAGTGTCTGGGGCTGCTGCTTCAGGCCAAAGCCTCTCAGTCACAGCCGAGAACCAGGAGGACTGCAAGAAGAATCAAGTCCGTCACATCCGTTCTGTTACTGAAACCAAGCACGCCCTCCACAGAGCCAAACGGGGAGGACTCGCGCTGGGGGACAAGACCTCTCCTCCTGACCTCCTGGGCTCTGTGAGGGGCAGTGCTGCTGATGGTCTGGGGGTAGCTGAACACGTTACCCCCGTGTCTCTCCACCACCGTGCTCCTAAAGCCCTCGCTGACGTTGCATCGTCCAGTGTCCCCAACGGAGACGTTAGCTCTGCTAACGTTACACTGAGGAAGCAGAGCAGGGACGTGTACCTAATAGGGAGAGAGTCCGGGAGAACCACGAGTCCACAGGTGGCTGGAGACCCCTCCCTGATCGAGGAGGCACCGGTGAGAGACGCCGCTCAGAGTGACTGGAGTTTATCCAGTAACGGCCCCACCTGTACCAATGTTTACCTGACCAACTACCCCAGCAAAAATGTAGTGAGGCCATTGTTGGTGGCAGGACTCCCAGTCCACGACCTGGACTTTGGAAGCACTTTAGGTGACGACTCTGATGTGACTGTTTACAAAGAGATGGTAAAGAAGCCCACGTGTTTGAAACCGAAACAGGGCACGGGTGTTCACACAACTACGGCCAGAGAACCAATTCCAGGTTCTGAGAAAGAGAGGATCCATGCACTGTGTACCAAGAACTTGTTCTCTGAATTTAAAGTACGTCAGCAGGATAGTGGCTTTGACAGCCCTTCGTCCCACATTCAGAAATGACCGTGTGTGTGTGTGTGTGTGTGTGTGTGTGTGTGTGTGTGTGTGTTCCCGCATGTGTGGGTCGTAGTTTTTGACTGAATATTGTATATATTTTATTATAAATGCAAATGCAATTTTCTAATTAAACTTTATTTTAGCACGCCTTCTACGGTTTAACGTCACTTAATAGGCACAGTCATTTTACAGTCCGTGTTTAAGCACCAGTTTTATGTGCTACGCAGGGTTGGTGGTTTCACTGTAGTCCTATACCCTTCATCTGTCTCTCTCACGAATGGCCTGGGTTTGCTCAGTGGATGCATGTTGTATACTGTTAATGTCCACTCACTGGGGTCTTCATTAGGAACACTGGGTTGAAGGCCAGACAAGGTGATTTGTAAAGTACTTTTCACACAGAGTGGCAGTGCAGAGTGCTTCACCCAATATCTGCACTCATTCGCTCTCAGCAACGCTTCAATTCCATGTGCCATGAAATTGACTGTTCTTAATATTCTTGTATAATTTGTATCATCCTGATTGCATCATTTAAGCAAAGGTGCTTTTTTGGGTTGGTATCTGGAGATGGGGCATGTCACCTAAAATCCACTGAAACTCCACTTTCCTAATGTGATGTACATTACACCAACCTGAACCTTTCACATATGTTCGCGGGTTCATGTGGTTCACGACAAATCCAGACACCACCGTCTCCACGTAGCAGAAGATATCCAAGTTCTCAGCAGGTCATGTTTTATCAATCTTCAGGTCACCATCAGTCAGTAAATCGACTGAAAAAGAACTGTTGGCTTATACAACTAAACATGCGTACACACACACACACATCTCTGTAAGCAACAAAATACATGATGGAGTGTGATCAGACACCTTGACTCTAGAGTTCAGCTTCTCTTTGGTTTTTCTGGGCTTTGTCCATCTGTTCAACCTGGGGTTGATTTTTCTGTTGCGGGGAGCTTGGCCATAGTCTCACGAACCTTAAACTACTCCGTTTGGCTCAGATCAGGCTGCTGTTGCCCACATGGACGTAATTTTGATTTCAAAAGTGGGGACATAGATTCGTCGCTATTTAAATATTTGGTTTTAACCATAAAAACTGGGGGGGGGACCAAAGCCGGCTTTTGAAAAAGTGGGGGGGACATGTCCCCCCCGTCCCCCCCCCCCCCAAAATTACGTCCATGGTTGCCCACTAGAGGGAGCTACAGGGTAATCTGGGGCAATTGGCCTCACCTGTCCTGCTTATTTTAGGGCAGCTCGTAGACTCCCAAATGCTTAGTCTTTGTTCACAGATCTGGCAACAGACAAAGCTGGTATTTCAAGCAGAGTGCTGAAGGGCTGTCTCCTGGGTCTCCTCGTTCTCCTCAAGCTCTGCAGCTTGGAGTGGCACCTTCACCTCCAGAGTTCCATCTGCCCCCTAGCTGAAGTTCTCCCACCCCTCCTCGGGGAATTCCTCTGGCCGTGTCTTTCTTCAGTCCTTATTCTTTTGGTTTAGGAATGCCAGTTTTTGAGCAGTTTTTAGTTTCCCCGTTCGTGCTTCATTTTTGTGCATGTCGGTCTCCTGGCAGCCTTGTTTCAGTGAGCTGTAAGACTGCCATCACATTTGTTCAAACTAAAGTTGCTATGAAAAACTACTAGCCGAGGGGGCATTTGAAAGGAATTTACATTTTTATTATTTAGATTGTTTTGTGTGTTAAATCTTTGACTAGTACTGCATCTATAGGTCCTATAATCCTACTGCATCTATAGGTCCTTAAGACCTTGGTAAAAGAATGTTGGTTCCGTTCCAACCTTTAAACCTTTCCCCTCTAATCAGTCATCATTTATAAACCAAAGTGGGTTGCCACCTTGCAAAAAGTCAAGCAAAATTACATCATGGGTCTGCACAGAATAGTGGGTTGGCTGCTTCAAATGCATGCAGACAACTATTGCAAATGTATACATTTATAAGCAGTCTTCGACAATAAAACTAGTAATAAAACCACTGCCTACAGGAAATGGTTATTAGTCTCAAAATGAGATATACCAGGTGATTATAACACTACTGCCTACGACCGTGACCAGTCCTCTAGTTTTCACTGCAACACAAAGGTTCGTATTTTAATACAGGTGTATTTTTATATTCTACTTACTGATACTAATCAATAAATCATTGTATCAGTGTATTATGGTACACAGCTGTCGACTTCACAAGCAGATTTGTCAGAATAAAAAGAAAATGTCAAACGCAGAACTTGTGGATTGTGGTGGGATTGATCTCGTCATTCCTCTTCCAAAGTGTGTTTGTGGTTCAATCTGGCAACGAGATAACGCAGAACCAGGAGGATCTACACGATCTTCTCAGTTCAGTGACTCTAACGACGTGAACTTATGCTGAAACACCGGTTTTCTTGGGACCGTTTCACCGTCGCACTGGACACTATGTATGTCTGGTTTACTCTTGTGGCCGGTTTGGCTATTTTGCCAGTAATCTTGAAGACATTGTTTCCATACTTCTTCCAGGATTGCCTCTATATATTAAGAGCTATCCGCTTTGGAGTTAGGTTAGATATGTACAAGAAGAGAAGACCATTTTACAGCATCTTGGACGGGTTCCTGGATTCTGTGAGGAAGCACCCACACAAACCTTTAATGCATTTTGAAGGAAAGACGTTTTCTTATTTGGACATGGACAGAGAGAGCAACAAGGTGGCGGGCGCCTTGAGGTCTGCTGCGGGTCTGAAGGAGGGAGACACGGCCGCTATGTTCCTGGGGAACGAGCCCTGGTTCACATGGACCTGGCTCGGTCTCGCAAAGTTGGGCTGCACCGCCGCTTTACTCAACTTTAACATAAGATCTAAATCACTTCTTCACTGCTTCTCCTGCTGCGGGGCAAACGTGCTAATAGCGTCTGAAGGTAACACGGTAACACCATGAAGAAACAGTGTCCACATTGAACAAGCTTGTTTGAGAGAATCGATTAATCCAGCAGATTATAATCTCAGCCAATTTCAGTCACTCTGTTCACTTGCTGATGTAATTAGACACACGTACATAACGTCATTATGAACTTAATTATGTAGTTCCTTGTGAATATGACACATAATTTTGACTAAATTAGTTAAGTGCATCCTTTTTTTTTCGCATGATATAATTGTATAATCATTTGTAATATATTTGAATTGTTCAGCATTTATATTATGTCTTATTACAGAGCTATGTGATGCTGTGGAAGAGATTTTGCCTGCTTTGAAAGAGAAGGGTATCCGTGTGTACATTATTAATAATGACTGCGATACACATGACATTAAGGGACTCTGTCAGGCAGTGACTCAGGCATCAGACCAACCGCTGCCACCATCTCTCAGAGCCAACGTTAATGCCCGGAGCACCGCTCTGTACATCTACACATCCGGAACCACAGGTGATAAATTAAACCGACAGGCAGCAACACAGTAAAATCCCTGAAGCAAAACAAAGTCTTACAATGTCCACTGGTGTCCAGTTGTACTTAAATAAACAGTAAACAGGTGCTACCACTGGGTATTTTCCTTTGTGTAACAACACAAAACCATTTTTCATAACAATGGATGCATTAATCAGTGTTGGTCCTCCAGAGTGTACAACACATTCACCACTGAGCTCTTGAATGGATGGATGCCACTCTCAGTACTGACCTTGTCTTCATCTGTGTGCAGGCCTCCCTAAGGCCGCGGTGGTGACCCAAGAGAGGCTCTGGGCTGCTTCCTTCATCCAGGGCATGTCTGGCGTCACCTCTGAAGATGTCTTCTACATCAATCTGCCCCTGTATCACAGTGCTGGTTTTCTTATAGGATTCACTGGCTGTATTGAAAGGGGTAACATGTTTGTGTCCACATATTCTTCATTCTATGTTTATTTTTTGTTGTTTTGCCATGTGATATTTTACCACAGCATCTGCCAAGTCTTAAGTTCACTATAAAAAAAAAGTGCTTTAATTTAATTTTATATAAAAATGTTTACATCACAAAGAGTGATACCTTTAAAGAAAACTTTAAATGTGAACAATTATGTAAAAATGTAAAACATTATGTAAAAATAGATGTTTCATAAATCTCAAACCTATCTACATTTTATTTGCTTAATATATTCAAATTTGCTTTAAAAACAAATGCTTTCAAATGCAAAACATGTATGTACAGGATAAACTTTACAGAAATCTAGAAAAATTCAATAGTGCCTGTACCAAACTGCTGATAAACTGTAGTGGACGAGGAATTTTGGACCCTGTTGAGTATTTCAGTGTTATTACCCATATGATGTAATGTATTAAGTTAGTATGGTTTAATTAAGTAGGAAGTTAGTCCTTATATGTAATGTTTGTAAAGAGGTCTCATCTTGTCTTAGGGAACTCTTTTGTTCTACGGAGGAAGTTTTCTGCCTCTCAGTTCTGGGACGACTGCAGAAAGTACAACGTGACAGTGATGCAGTACATTGGGGAAACACTACGTTACCTCTGCAGTGTACCAAAGGTCAATCGTTTGTCTTTATCATTTGTTTACCAATACACAGCATTTATTTTTTGATTGATAAGATCAGAAATGATGCCATGGTCAGAACTATTATTAACCAAACACAATAATTGCTTTTTGTCTTTAATTTCTCTTTGTGTTATTTGCTACAGAAACACAATGACAGGGATCACACTGTAAGGATCGCTATAGGGAACGGTGTCCGGCAAGATATCTGGAACGAATTTCTTAGGCGCTTTGGGAATATTCTTGTCCGGGAGCTTTATGCTGCTACAGAAGGAAATGTTGGATTCATTAACTACACTTCTAAAGTTGGCTCAGTGGGACGTGTCAACATCCTAAACAAGGTAAAGTTAACCGCGACTCAAAGGCCACTGACGATGGCGTGAAGGAGTGCATGTTCAGAATGAGCTGACCTCTACTTGTGCTGGACAGCGCATATTCCCACACACCCTCATCAAGTTTGACGTCGAGAAGGACGAGCCCGTGAGGAACACTGAGGGACTGTGTGTGCCAGTTTCTCCAGGTCAGTGGTTCTTACAGGGGGGTCAATTCCCATCATTAACAAAGATCAGAGGGGTGTGGGAATTTTAGACTGTGTGGTGATGTGTTTAGAATTATTTATCCCAACTGTACTGGTTTAAATGGTCTTATAGGTGAGCCTGGACTGCTAGTTGGGAAAATCACCACCAAATCTCCCTTTATTGGCTATGCTGGAAACAAGCAGCAGACAGAAAAAAAGAGGCTCAGAGACGTCTTTGTGAAAGGAGACCTCTACTTCAACAGCGGCGACTTGCTGAGGATCGACTGTGACAACTTTGTCTACTTTCATGACCGGGTTGGAGACACTTTCAGGTAGTTTACCACTGACTTTACCAGGGAACAATACTATTCTACAAATGGAATGAAACATCTTTCCTGTGTGTACATTTAAAGAAGCACGTGACTCTTAGAATATACTGACATATGGTATGATGACATAAATGATATGGCAGTCATGGCCTGGCGGTTAGGGAACTGGTCTTGTGACCGGAGGGTCGTGGGTTTGATTCCCAGACCTGAGGCCATGACTGAGGTGCCCTTGAGCAAGGCACCTAACCCCAACTGCTCCCTGGGTGCCAGGCTAGGGCTGCCCACCGCTCTGGGCACGTGTGATCCACAGCCCCCTAGTAATCACTAGTGTGTGTGTGTGTTCTAACTGCACAGATGAGTTAAAAGCGGAGGACAAATTTCGATTGCGGTGTAAAAAATCACAATTGACAAAATATGGCACATTTACATTTTTTTTTTCCATTTACACACACACACATATATATATAAGTATATATGATATAGTATTATATGGTATGATCTCTGCTTATTTTGGTATGATTTGCAGATGGAAAGGAGAAAACGTAGCCACAACTGAAGTGTCTGATGTTCTCACCATGGTGGACTGCATCGAGGAGGCAAACGTCTATGGTGTTGCAGTTCAAGGTACTTTTTGATGTGCACTTTCTGTGAAGATTTTGTAGGAACCTTTGGGTTTAGTTTGTAAATCACGTACGAGTGTGTAAAAGTGCAATAATGTAAGTTATTCCTTCCCGAGGGCACGAGGGGCGGATTGGCATGGCAGCCGTGACCTTAAAGGAGGGAAGGGAGTTTGATTGTGTCAACACGTATAGTGTCGTTACCAACTACCTGCCCGTTTACGCCAGACCCCGTTTCATTCGCGTTCAGGTGAGCTATTTAAAGTGTTACACTCGTCGTCTGACAGCAGGGGGAAAAAAAACGTTCATCAGAGTTCATTTGTCTTTCAGAACTCGTTGGAAGTCACCGGAACGTTCAAGATGAAGAAGGTGAAGCTGGTGGAGGAAGGGTTCAACACCGCCCTCATTCAGGACCCCGTGTACTTCCTTGATCTGGCTGCTAAAAAATACATCCCCTTCACTCAGGAAATTTACAATTCAGTAATTTCAGGAGAAATGAAGCTCTGAATTTGAAGCACAAATTAAGCTCGGAATTATTTTTAGCATCTTTTTGTGTGTTAATCTTAAGATAACAAATAGTAATATATTTGCAGACTAATCTCGGGTCAATTATTGATCTTTTTCAATCACCAATTTGTGTGATGACCAATTCAGTGTTTAATGATAGAATAATGCTAAAATATAAAAATAAACTTTTTTTATGTGACTTTTAATAACGCACATCTATTGTCTTTTTGGAAACATTCGTATTATTAATGGAGTCTTATTCAGTGATTTGGGACTTTGTTAATAATGTGAGTTGCTAAGTGCAGTTTCCTCAGTACACCACTCAATAACCCATGTCCATGTAGGAGAAAGGTTAGTTTAACCGACGAGGGCTGTGACCCACCAGTCCTAATCTCTGAATATTAACAGACACTGGAATCAGTGGCCTTCTGAACCAAAACCGGGGTCATCTCCCCATCCCCCTTTGAGATAACTTCAAAACCTTTGCACCTTTCACAATGGACACAATCCAGTTCTACAGCAGCGGTCCGCTCACATGTCCACAGTGCTCTCGAAGGTCCACAGTACCGACATTATAAGTATGCAACATTTCTTTAAAAATGGATTTATTTATTAATACAGTGGTATATTTAGAAATGTGCTGCAAAGAAAAAAAAATTAAAAGGGGGAAAAAGACAAATTTCAAGCACTCAAAGAAACTACTATTGAGTTTAAGCTATTATATTAAAAAAGAAAGGAAAAAATGTACCGATGTGCCTTAATAAATTGTTTACTAGTACAAAAATACATTTCAGGGCACACAATACAGCATCCAGTATCACAAATAAAGTGAAGGACCACTCACCACAGCGGACCCTTCTTAAGTACATATTCATTAAATTATTTAAACCAAGCACTTTCCTATTTTGTAAATAAGAATAAAAATGTTTTGCTTTCTTAGTGTTAAAAATGCCATTAAGTAGAGTTTGTGTATATGTTGGTATAAAATATTTTTTTCCTTTCTTTTTAATTTTTCGTGACTGCTAAGTTTAGTTCCAAGGCTCAGGGGTATAACTGTAATACAAACAACCAATGTAAGAGTTTCTCTTTTTTTTTAACCAAACCTCTAATTTTTTATACAAAATAACAAAAATGTACAAAAGGTAATTTACAGCAAACCAAGGCCATATGCTAGCAGTATATACAGCCATAATTTAAACATATCCTAGTATTTTTATATATCCTTTGACTTCATATGCATAGCAGTAAAATAAAGCATACCTGTTCATTAGCCTCGATTAACTGTGTGCTACATCCAAGTCCACTCACATAATATGTTAGAAATGGTGAGAGAATTTGAATATCCTTCATTATTTCACACTATAAGTTAAATCTGAAGTTATGTCTTTCGTTAAATTAAAGTTGATATGCAGATAAGGCATCACTGCTCGCAGTGTAATGATGGGAACGTTTGTGTTCTGAACTTAGTAGCAGGTTTCCGGACCTGAGTCTCAGCACATGCATAGATCTCTAGACAGCAGGAGTTTTGGAAAACCAAAGTCAACGTCAGTGAATTCATCTATGGTAAAACGTCGCTAGAAAAAGTCTGTTCAAAACATGGAGCCCATTTTGAAGCCAGACGAGGAAGTCCATTAGCCATTAGCCAAGTCTCGATCCGTGAAAAGGGGGTTCTTCAGGTCAAATCACGTTTGCAGTGTCCTTCACTTTGAAGTCCCCAAAGGGCAGGCTCAGTAATGCAGATCCATGGAGATCCGAGCACCACCTCACCCACCAAACCACACAAACATCACCACAGACTTCAAAAACAAACAAGTTTTCCCCACAAAGGTGAACTTTTTTGTTTGTGAACATATATGCAGAATCGTACGTTTAAGATGAATTATCTGACTTCTCGCATATTCCCTTGTTTCACATTAATTTTTTTTTTCCTTTTTATTATTATTTTTATTTGTAACTATTTAGAGGAGAAACTACAGATGTCAAAATAGTATTATTTTAGTCTGTGGCACTGGTCATGCATTCTATTAACAGTTCATTTAATAAATTCCTTTATTTTGTCTTTTTTTTTTGCAAGCTTTCAAGCACCAAAAATAAAGCCAAAATGAAAAAAGGGCGGGGTAGGGGTGCGGCACCAGGGGGGGGGGGGGTGCGGCACCAGGGGGAGGTGTGCTCCGTGTCCTCTGAGTGAATTCTTGGCCCAAAAAAAAAAAAAAAAAAACTCCTTTCGCAAAAAACAAGAAAGAATGACTAGTATGTATTATGGAGCAACTCCTCGAAAAGAAAAAGAAAGAAAGAAAGAAAGAAAGAAAGAAAGAAAGAGAGAGAGAGAGAGAGAGAGAGAAAGAGAGAGAGAGAAAGAGAGAGAGAGAGAGAGAGAGAGAGAGAGAGAGAGAGAGAGAGAGAGAGAGAGAGAGAGAGAGAGAGAGAGAGAGAGAGGTGTTCTTCCTCATGTCCTCCTGTGACACTTTCACATCCTGTAACAGACCAGCTGTGGCTCTCTTCAGAAGTGGTCAATGAGCACAGACACACAGTTAGCGCCCACTAGGTAATTGGGGTCTCCGGGGAGAGCCTTGTTTTGCCAGCATTTGGGGTCACCTGGGGGGAAAGAATGAGTTCAGTGTAACACAAATGTAAGCTTCAAGACCGCCAGAGACCGTTAGCCGTCTGCCGTATTAGAGTGAATATATACATATTCATCGTTTCCGAAAAAGTGTAAAAGTATCTGGTTTATTATTAAACGTCAAGACGACTCTTCGCTCTCGACACGTTGGATATAATTTGTAGTTTTTGGGAAAGATCATTGCATCAACTAATTTATTTACAAAAGAAAAGCATGTTCGTTACGATGACGAATGAGAGAAAGTGGAAGGTCCTTCAGCAGGAGTGGAAACGTAAGGGTGAGGGGAGGAGGAGGAGAGGAGGAATGAGGAGACCACAGTCACCCTGAACATTCAAGAACCAGAGGAACCCGAGAGGACAGAAAGGTCGGCGTACCCGACGAGGAGTCGGAGGATTTTAGAGCAAAAGACCAACCATCAGGGGTCATGGACGCACAGTGTGGCAGTCGCAGCTCCACGGGCTTCAGGAACTTCAGACCGTGGGGACCACACATGACCAAGGGACTGAGCAGAGTCTCACCTACACACACACACACACACACACACACACACACGAACAAACCAGTGAGACCGGAACACTTGCGCAGGCAGGCTGAAAACATTCAAAGGGCAAAGGTCAAAAGGCACTGGGATCCTTATAGTTCCTTATATCTCCTCCCATTTAAGGCAGACTCTGTTTATTTAATACATGTTCATGACACGTGTGGAAGACGACTGATCTATTTATCGTGTGTGGGGGTTCTAACCTTTCTCCTTGTCCAGTGGGGGTAAGATGCTGTTGTCTCTGCACACTTTGAAGTAGATCTCCTGCTCCACGCTGTCTGGGATGGCCCCCTGGGGGATGATGATGCTCACCCCCGTCTCTATGGAGCTCAACACCCCACCATTACAGTTAAAGATGCCCCGCGCTGTAGCAACCACAGTGTGTCCATCATCGTCCTCTTCCTCCTCCAGTGCACTGGGGCTGCAAGAAAAGCGCTTCGTTATACGATGCGGAAGGTGTGACAAAGCAAAGCTATTAGGACCGTCAGGTCCAGACGTGGAGCACAGAGGAGACCTTTTACCTGACGGGGACGGCCTTGGGGAGAGCGTTAACGTTGTTGTGCTGATATTTGGGCCTGTTGTCCATCGTGCGAGTGAAGGTGTCCACTCCACTGTCGGTCTCCATGGGCTGGGGTGAAAGGTGAGGAGTTTTGGGGTTGTTGTTCATCATACTGGCCTTGGCCTGCGTGTCATTGGGCAGAAGGTTGTGATTGAATTTTGGGCTCTCAAACTTGCGTTCGAAGGGGCGTGCAGAGTTGGTGTAAGGCTTGGGGACGTAGCGGTTATAGCCGGTGGGGGCGGGGACGCCCAGGGTCTTGGGCGGAATGTCAGTGCCGTTAACGGGAGATTTCTGGGTTAGGTAGTTGCCCTGGACCGCCTCTTCACGGTTAGGAGGTCGGAGAGCGGGGAGGTCTGGTTTGCCCTTGGGAGAGCAGTGAGGATCTGCCAATGAGTTTGCTGAGAATTACAAGGGTGAATAACAAAAGAGGGGGAAGAAAGAGTAAAAACAGTGTTTACATCTCCGAGTAATCCAAAAGCTAAAGTTACCACAGCTGTAGCGAAGGTTACGCAACACGAGGTCGCACCTGGGCCGAACGTTGCATAGCTAGACGGTTGTTTGTAGTTCAGGTCTTTAAGCTCTTACCCTCGGCATTGCTGAGTTTGGGCAGAGACGTGGGCGGCACAGCCGGTCCCGTGTGGCCATAGGGGGCAGACGAGGGGTTCATGGATGGGAGCAGCTCGTATCTCTTCTCCACAGGACTCATCTTCTCCACCGACTCGGTCCTGAACCAGCACAACAGCAGGAGGGCTTTAAACAGCGCGTGCACACCGGACATATACACGCCCACGTTTAAGGCGGCGTGGAGCATTCTATGAAGCACGATGGACTCTACCTGCTGTATGGGTATCCTAGCGGTGGCTGCGAGGCCTTGGGCACGTCATGGAAGCGGTTGACGGGCTGGTTCACGGCCTTGCTGTCAAAGCTGCGGCGGTCAAAGTAGGACAGCTGCTTCCTGTAGTACTCCTCATCTTCATCGGGGTCGTAGTGATTTGAGCGGACTTCCTCTCCTAACCGAGACTGGGGCTTCTGGGGCTCGGGGGCCCTATGGAGAGAAAGAGAGAGAGTGATGGGAGAATTAGAAACAGTTAAAGCCCCAGGGAGGCGGGCGGGTTCTCTGGTGCCGTGTATCGCTCACACTAGCAGATCATGAAGCAAACACACACTCAAACTCAGCTGACGCCTCTTCCTACATGTTTTCCTGTTTTCTTCCCCTCGAGACAGAGGAACATTATGACCTAGATGTTTACAAGCAGTTGTGCTCATGTTTACCTGTATGCAGGTTTGTCCTGTTCCAGGTTATTGAGGGAGTTGGCTTTAAGCACAGGACCAGGTACGCTCACAGGTTTGGTGAGATCTGTGGGCTACAGCACAACATGACATCAGCATCACAGAAATAAGCCCCCTGTTCTACACCAAGATGTGAATGTCTCCTACGTACCCTGATCCCGGGCAAATCTCCAGCTTCTTTAGCTCGGTCTACAGACACGGAGCGCTTGTTTTCAAACATCTTGACCCTGTTGAGGACAGACTGGGGCTTCATGGCAGGGTCGTCGTCGGGGTCGTCTCTCGGGGGGGTCGGTAAGGGTTTAGGAGTGGCAGAGTGGACCGGCTCCACGGGGGACAGTAGGACCTCTGGTTTTGGCGGGGGTACCGGAGGCTCTGAATTCAAATGTTCATGCTGCCCCGGTTTGTAGGCCCGGTTCGGGGGCCCCGGGTTGTACGGAGGCCTGAGCGGAACCTCTCCGTAATACTGCCTCTGAGGGTCGGGGGAGCGGGGGGCGCTTTTGGGGAACCCGTGTGCCTCGGCTTCGTAAGGAGAACGGGCGTCGTACGAGGCCGTAGCGGGCGGGCCGGGGGCCTCGTCATACCGAACAGGACCCGGTTTAGCGTGCCTGGGCCGGTTATCGTAACCCATGGGAGCCTCGTCGTAGCGGGGCTGGGGGGGGCTGTAGTCCCGCGTGGGGCCGTCCTCGTACGGGGAGCGGGACTCGTAGCCCAGGGGGGGGCGGCGCCGGAGGCTGGTGGCCCTGAGGGTAGCCGGGCCCCGGGATGGGCGGCTGGGGCGAGCTCTGCTGGTCGTAGGGGGGCCAGTGCTCGTCGTAGTGAGGCACACGGTTGTCGTAGTGCAGGTGCGGGTCGTAGTTGTGAGGCTTTGGTTGAGCGTAGCCGCCACCATCGTAGCCGTAAGGCGGGTGGTCGTACTCGCGGTATGGCTGTTTGTCCTGGTAGACGGGCTGGTGGCTGTAGGACAGGGAGGTCGGGGGAACCAGCGTCTGGGTCTGGTGCTGCTGTGGTGGAGGTGGTGGTTGTTGTGCCTTCATCCCGTGGTCCACACGTACGGGCTCGTCCACACTGTACACGTCCTTCTTATAGACCTGCAGGAGAACACATCAGCAAATCACACGCCACGTCGGTTCTTCAGAGCTACAACGTGCACAGGAACCTCACACACCACGTTCTGACGCGCCACTCCAACATAATGGCAATATACAAGAGAAGAGAAATTAATTAAGATTAGAAAGAAATGTTAGAAAGATTTGTAAATCAAAAAGCACAATTAAGAGTCTCCCATGGTTAACAGAAGAGGGCTGTCAAAAAACATTAAAATATATTAAATCACACTCTCACACTCGTATTTTCAAAAATGAAAACGGCTTACAGTTTACGGCTGTGGTCAATATGCAATTACCGAGCAGGTGGTCACTTTACCGTCCAGACCTACATGTCTACAGTTTGATAAGAAGCCCTTCAGTAATGACATGTACACAAATGCCCAGCCAAAGGTCTTTCAGCCAGAACACATTTTCTTCCTATCTCGAATCTGTATCTTAAGTATACTACATTTAAATTTTATGGAATATAAATTTTTTACTCATGTCTGAAAGGCTTCTTTTCAAACTTTCTACTGATAGCCTGAAGACAGTACATTTGTAAAAGGTGCTATAATAAATTATGCAAACGGTTACTACATAAAGTCTTCATTATACATTTCAAAGGCCAACCAAGAAGACATAATGCAGAATAAATTACACCGATTCCTTTTACACTGCTACAAATACTGTCTGCAGGTTAGACTGACATGCACGGAGGTTCATTCTTGCAAATCACAAGTTCATTTGCAATTTATTGTCTTACTACTACTACTACTGTATCTACATCTGTCCATCAGTGCAGGTGGTACCACGGAGGTGAAATATGCATCACAAGTTCTACCTCTACAGACGGGACAAGCTGAAAGAAATTTCAACCATTAAGAGCCATGCAAGAGGAATGTGGAGGTGACGGAGACTGATCGCGAGAGGCCTCTCTTCTGGGATCGTTTAGTTTTAGATTCCCCGGGCCCTTTCCCCCTGTCCCCTCGGACAGGCCCAGAGCGGAGCCTGTGGACCGGTCCCCCACTCTCTGGAGCTGGGCCGAGGAACACAGAGCGCACGCGTGAGCGGACGGGCACAGCACGCATGCAGACAGTGGAGTGGAAGGGAAGAGAAGCATGTGTGAGAAGACAGGCAAGAGGGCCGAACCCGGGCCGGACCTGGCTGTGACCGGGTCCAGTTTCTGGCAGTGCTGGAGGCGGTACCTTTGGGTCTGGGCCTGGCGGAAGCGACAGGTGGGGGTCGTGTGTTGGGGGCTGGGCGAAGCCAGCATCGGGCTGGGGGTCAGGACCTGGGGCAGGGCTGTTAAGGGGGTCAGGTGGCTCCTTGGGGCTCATAGCTGCTAGTGCTGTGGCGGGTTCAACAGCAGGGGGCGCTGGTGATACAGCAGAGGGGAAGGAGGGCGGGGCCACAGCAACCTCAGCCTGCTGTGGAGCACGGGGTAGAGAGGTTACCGACCACCAACACACACACACACACACACACACACACACACACACACACACACACACACACACACACACACACACACACACACACACACACACACACCCTCTCAAGGCTTCACTCTAGGTCTGGTATGAGTACATGACAGCTCCGGGTGGCCAAAATCACAAAGTCTGCATGTATCCTACATACTGTATACGCCATTTAGCAAATCTGCCTCACGTAAGGTGGACATCAAAAACAAACAAGAAGATCTAACTTTACGACACACTGGAAAACAAACAGTGCACGTGAACACACTGCACACCGTTCCCGTACAACAAACAAAACAGGCGCCGTCAATCAGCCTCGCCCTTTATAATTACACTCGTCAGACACCGAAACGACGCGCCCGGCCCGAGCCCAGGTGCCGTACCTGCTGGGGCGGGGCCATCTTGAACCCGGCCGGGTCGATGCGGTTCAGGGGCTCCAGCTGGGGCACGGTGTGCTGGTAGCTCGGGTAGCCGGGCGGGTCCTGGATCACGGGGGGGGTCCTCGCGGACGGGCTCGGAGGAGCGGGTGATGGCGGGCTCGCTGGGCAGGCCCACCTCGTCGTTCATGGTTTCGTCAAGCTCCTGGTCGGTGTAGGCCCCGCCCTCCGTGTCCGTGTCCTCGTAGTCGGACGTGTGGCGACTGTCCGTGCTGTACATGCTGTACTCGCTGCCCGGAGCCGACAGGTAGGACAGCCGGTCGTCGTGGATGTCCAGGTCGTCCTCGGGAGCGCCGTCCGCCTGCGGACAGGGAAGTTCAAGCGAGCTGCTAAAACCTCAAAGCTCCATTTTCTGTCGCAGAAGATGTTTCAGAAGGTGCCGCGCTGACGTAAAGGGCAAAAGCGGCCCGGCTCTGCTGCGAGGCTCCTGTAGATACACCCAGACGTACTTACCTTGCCCTCAGAAACCCAGACCAGCTGGTTCTGCTGCTGCTGGATGGTCTCCTTCAGGGCTCCATACCACCCATCGTTCATGTTGTTCAAGTTAATGGTGGCTAATTGGAGAAAAAGACAAAAATCAACCCCACTGCTTCACGCACCACTGAAGGAACTCGTGTAGTAACTCCGAGAATCACTCCTGTCGATTGGTTCTTAAAATCAAACGGCCGTTTCACCTCCTCGTCTCCTCACACTTACTGGTGAAGAGGTGGTGGTTGTTCTTTCTCAGCTTCAGCGCACGCTCGTACAGTTTGCGAGCGCTCTTCCTCGACTCGGGGCACAGTCTGCTCCTCATGTTCTTCACGCCCTGCTTGCTGTCCGGGTTGAGGAACACCACGATGGGATACCACTGGGCATAGTTCAGACGGTCCACGGCGTTGGGCGTGATGTCCAGAACGGCGTGCTTATCCTAGCAGAACACACGGAGCGCACGCGCGTGAGAATCGCAGGAAGATGTTTGGTTGGAAAGGAAATAACCGTAGGGTGGACAAACACGTCTTTTATGTCTTGTTAAAGCTACGGCACTCACTCGGTCAATGATCTGCTTAATGGTATGAAGACGGATGATTCCAGAACTTCGCTGGTCTGTACCTGCGTCTCTGGGTTCACTCTCTGAAGACAGCAGAGACCAAAACTTATTTCATGACAGCTAGAGATGGTCACCGAGACTTAAATAGTTCAGGGAGAAGTGCGGTGGATATGACAATTCAGAACTTCAGGACATTCAGCTATGAGCAACTGATGGCGTTTTAATACATTTAACATCATTAATAAATCCCACTCACTTGCAAGCTCAAAGAGGTCTGGTTCCTCCCGTGAAAGTTTCTCTCGGGCAACATCAGCAATGGGACCAAATATCACCACAGGTCTCAGGAAACCAGCTATTGCAACAACGGAGCATATTTAATTAGTGTAAGACAAGCCGGTGGCCTTCAGAGGAGAGTAAAGCTGCGAAACAGGAAAAATGAGTTGAAAACACGAGCACACAACAGAGCACTGTGGGTTTGTGAGGACCAAGTTAATTATGCGGCGGTATAAATAATTAATCAGTTCTAAATAGACAAAAATCTCGTTTTTTTTTTGGCAAAGAAATATACTGCTGCTATGAATTATGTTGAATTATGTTCCTCACCTTCTCGGAGAACAACCCTCTCGTAGGCGGGGAACTTGGTCTGGACAGGCTGGGCCGAGAGATCTTCTCTGCTCTTACGCAGGTTCCTCTTGGAGCTGCGCAGGCCACGGAACCGCCAGAAGTCGGCCCGGTCCCCGCCCGCCGTCTTGGGGAGCGTGTACTGGACACTGGACAGCTGCTCCGCTCTGCCGGAGAGACACACCAGCGCTCCGGTTCACATGTGTGGTGGAACGAGGGTGGGAAAAAACGATTCACCGTGAAACCACCGTCTTGAGGGTCAGGGGTCATGTCGCTGGTGCCTGTTCTTATTGGGGACAATATCTCTGGCTCCACCCACTCACCTGTTCTTGTTGGGGACGATATCTCTGGCTCCACCCACTCACCTGTTCTTGTTGGGGACGATATCTCTGGCTCCACCCACTCACCTGTTCTTGTTGGGGATGATATCTCTGGCTCCACCCACTCACCTGTTCTTGTTGGGGACGATATCTCTGGCTCCACCCACTCACCTGTTCTTGTTGGGGATGATATCTCTGGCTCCACCCACTCACCTGTTCTTGTTGGGGACGATATCTCTGGCTCCACCCACTCACCTGTTCTTGTTGGGGATGATATCTCTGGCTCCACCCACTCACCTGTTCTTGTTGGGGACGATATCTCTGGCTCCACCCACTCACCTGTTCTTGTTGGGGATGATATCTCTCGCTCCACCCACTCACGGTAACGCCCCTCTCCACCCACTCATGATGACGCCCCTCTCCACCCACTCACCTGTTCTTGTTGGGGACGATATCTCTGGCTCCACCCACTCACCTGTTCTTGTTGGGGATGATATCTCTCGCTCCACCCACTCACGGTAACGCCCCTCTCCACCCACTCATGATGAAGCCCCTCTCCACCCACTCACATGTTCTTGTTGGGGACGATATCTCTGGCTCCACCCACTCACCTGTTCTTGTTGGGGATGATATCTCTCGCTCCACCCACTCACGGTAACGCCCCTCTCCACCCACTCATGATGACGCCCCTCTCCACCCACTCACCTGTTCTTGTTGGGGATTATATCTCTGGCTCCACCCACTCACCTGTTCTTGTTGGGGATGATATCTCTCGCTCCACCCACTCACGGTAACGCCCCTCTCCACCCACTCATGATGACGCCCCTCTCCACCCACTCACCTGTTCTTGTTGGGGATTATATCTCTGGCTCCACCCACTCACCTGTTCTTGTTGGGGATGATATCTCTCGCTCCACCCACTCACGGTAACGCCCCTCTCCACCCACTCATGATGACGCCCCTCTCCACCCACTCACCTGTTCTTGTTGGGGATTATATCTCTGGCTCCACCCACTCACCTGTTCTTGTTGGGGATGATATCTCTCGCTCCACCCACTCACGGTAACGCCCCTCTCCACCCACTCATGATGACGCCCCTCTCCACCCACTCACCTGTTCTTGTTGGGGATGATGCCTCTCTCCACCTCCTGGTGGTTCTTGCCGATGCGGATGGCCAGCCAGGACCCCAGCTTGCCGTTGTAGAGTGTATCCACCACTCGGAACACCTCGCCCTTATTAAAGCTCAAGCCATACGGAGACTCCTTCTCGTACTCAAAATGAGTCCGGATGTAAAACGAGTCTCCCACGTCGGACTCCACAATCCGTCGGTACACTGGAGAGCAGAGAGGAGAGAGCAGAGAGGAGAAGAGAGAGGAGAGCGTCAGCTTGGGCAAAAGAGGAAAACCTACAAAAATGGGAATGAACATAAAACTGTGTGGTGGTGACTTTCAGTCTTCAGTCAACTGTAAAACCACGATGTGATGATTAAACGATTAAGCGGTAAGGTCCAGATCCTCACCATCTTTCTTCTTCTGGGCGAGAATGGTGACTTCCTCCCCTTTGGGCAGGTCGAGGAGAAACAGCACGGCCTCCTCGCGAATGATATTTGCAAAGTCTACATTATTTACCTGAGGAGAAGGGACAGTGGTCGTTTAGACAGATGAACCATTGCTTTGCTATTCAGAGTCCAAAATCAATGACCATTTCAACACAACAAAAAAAAACCCCAAAACCAAACAAAAACATCAAGTATAACCTAGAAGGCGTGTGTGCACAGACAGGAGGGGGGAGACTCCGCTCTCGATAAAGCGGGAGGGTGTGGGAGGCTTGGATACCGCAGGCCGAGCCAGAGGAGCGCCAACGTCGCCAGGGAAACCGCCGTGAAAAGTGCAAGCACTCTGGATGCACACTGAGGTTTAACGGCATTTATACGGCAGGCGAGGAGCAGCCCGAGAATCAGACCCTCATAAACCCGACCTGCCATCACAGAGACCGTAAAAAAGGGGGAATAAAGCCGGAATACGAATTCCTCTCCCCTCTCGAGGTCTTTAAGCACCCGCTCATATCATTCATCAGAGCTCAAACACCCTTCAGGAGGCCTGTGACGGGCAGAGCTGCGGCCACGGCTGCCTGTACGACAAAGTAATAACTGGAGTCCCTTCATTGTTTTACATAATTGGATACTAAGGTGATTCGTAAAGAGCTGTAGCGCATGTACAAGAGCGGCCTGTCTGACTCCCTTAACGTGGAGTTATGTAAAATAATTAAGGAATTCAAGTTATTAAGCCATTATCACCGCCATTCTAGCACTTTGCTAAAATCATTCATTTGCGGTAATGTTTCTGCACGCATCACCACACACACACACACACACACACACACACACACACACAAAGGAGCAGTGTGTTAATGTTCTCTACATAAAATGGCTGCAGGTGGTCAGCTACTGCAGGTTTCATTTACAGTGAACAGACACCATTCAGATTTTTTATGTATTTACAGACTATTTCTTTCAGATTCTGAGTCAAAGTTCTTGACGGGCCCGTCCAGATGAACATGTGCAGGACCTCAGGACGTCTTTGGGGCTGTTAGTCCTGAACATCCCGCTCGGGCCAAAGAGCCATAATTCTCTTTCTTTGATTTTATGAAATGTGGGGTTTGAACTAAAATTGACTTCTCTCCAAAATAATTGTACACCCTTAGGGTACACGAATATATTTGGAGAGAAGTCATCTTTTTTTTCTCCCTGGCATCGGATGATGGTTTCTCTTGCCACTTTACGAAAGAATATTACAGTCCCTGCACATATACATATAGTCCATTTAGTGGTCACTTTCCAGCTGACAGAAACACTAAAATGTTCCTCAACATTGATCCATCTACTCATTTAAACAGTGTTTTATTTTCACTTTCAATGCTTCCTCAAATTCAGGGCAATTTGTGCTTACAACCCCAGCAGATGTTGTTGGGCATGTGGCCATATCCATGCCAGGAGATATTGTGCTCCAAGCTCTACAACTGTGATGCCCACCTGCATCACATCAGAAAGTGTCACTCCGTGATGTGTGTGGTGTGTGGCACTCCGTGACGTGTGTGGTGTGTGGCACTCCGTGACGTGTGTGGCACTCCGTGAGGACGAGCCCTCACCCTGAGGATCTGGTCTCCCTCCTCCAGCCCCTCTTTAGCAGCAGGACTGTCCTCCAGGACACCCGCCACGAAGATGCCCACGTCGTTGCCCCCCGCCAGCCGCAGACCGACGCTCTCACCCTTCTTAAACTTCACCAGCTTCATACTGGGCCTGGAGGAGCGACACACACACACACACACACACACACACACACACCCCATCAAAACGCCACTGTAGCACAGCACTTCCACAATGTGCGTGTGACTGAGGACAGCGTTGGTGCGTACCGCAGAATACTGTCGTCGTGCGCTACACTGGGCACGGGGGGCATCGGCCGGACTCACGGGCAGGTCCACGTCGGGCTGGCCGGGCTGAGCATACACAGGCTTCGGCTCTGTGGATACCACACACACACACACGTTGATCCCACCACCCCAAAACTTTCCAATGTGTTTATCTAAACTGAAACGTTTCTCCCCAGCAATACTGGGGGGGTGGGGGGGGGGTGTTAGGCAAGGCCCCCATTCAAACTTGCAGAGGGGTGGAGGAGCACCTGGCAGAGAGGGAGGCTGCTTCTCCTCCCTGGTCCCAGGCTGCTCCGCCGTGGCTTTGGGGAGTCTCCTCCACCATCTTGGCAGGCAGGGGGAGGGGCTTGGTCACCCGCTCCTCATCCCGGCTCCTGGGAGAGAGAGGGAGAGGGAGAGAGAGAGAGAGAGAGAGAGAGAGAGAGGAGAGAGAGAGAGAGAGAGAGAGAGAGAGAGAGGAGAGAGAGAGAGAGAGAGAGAGGGAGAGAGAGAGAGAGAGAGAGAGAGAGAGAGAGAGAGAGAGAGAGAACACAAGGACGAGCGTTGGAGTCGGCCGCTACCCCGCAGGACGAGGGAGAGAGTGTATTCTAGTTTCCACAGACCAAGGGCGTCTACTGCAAGTGTCGTCCGCTCACCCGAGGAAGGACAACACATGACGTCTAGAAGAACATGCACGTCTACACACGCTCAATCATGGCCATGCAGAAGAACCAGGAAAACAGCTGCATCTCCACTGAACTAGCAGTAAATGTAGCTAACGATTAATACCTCTAGGTCTGAAGGGTGGACTACGCAGAAAAACACATCACAGTCAAGCCCAAGCAGACCATAAACAAACAAACAATAACCGTGTTTACAGTCAAAGGCGATTAGCTGTGAGGAGAGAGAGAGAGAGAGAGAGAGAGAGAGAGAGAGGGCAGTTCTGAAGGTCACAGCTGTGCTTTGCTGCTCCTTTGTCTAGCTATATTTAGAGCAGCCCATCTGATCTGTAGTGATGGAGGAAGAGAAAGAGAGGAGAGCGTGAGAGGGCCAGCGTGCGCTCCGGACGGAGAGCTAAAGGAGAAAACGGCCCATGAAAATTCAGCACACGGCCACGGAGGTCCAGAGAGCGGCCACCCAGTGCCCATCGGTGTCAGAGTGGCCACAGGGGTGCGTGGGGGTGCTGACCGGCGAGCCCCCCTCCCCGGCCCGGTGTCTGCCACACGTGGTCCTGGTTTATTCAGGACACTGATGAATATCCTACCCAGCAATTATAGCGGGGGTCAAAAAGAAAATGGGTTGTGTGTGGACACTGATGGTAAGTGTGGACTAAAAGACACTACCATACCGGATGGTGTTTAAAACCCTCACCATTCTAATGCCCTCCTGGATGGTAAAATGCATTGGGGGGGGGGGGGGTGTTATCATAATGACGGGATGGAGGTTCTCCCTTTCTAGAAGCACCCTCACCTCTCGGGTGGGGAGGATCATTACTGGAGTCTACTCAGGGGAGTATAAACGACTAAAACTACAGAGCACATGGGCGGGCAGCAGGACGGGAAAAACACCCATACTGGCATGAGGTTGGAAGAACAGAAGAAAGGAGAGAGAGAGAGAGAGAGAGAGAGAGAGAGGAGAGAGAGAGAGAGAGAGAGAGAGAGAGAGAGGGGGGGGGGGGGGACAGGGATGAAGGAGTGCTAACTGTCAAAGCTCTTGAACCCACACTTCTCTCTTTCTTAACAGGCTGGCCGGCTGGAACCAGCCTACAGAAGCAACCATGAAAGAGTGTTTGGAAAAAGAAGGAAACAACTTGTTTAATTCCTCCTAGATCCGCACTTCAAGTCAAGCACGAAGACCAAGATCACAGTCGACTTCCAATTTAAGACGCGTCTCTTTAACAGTTGACTTTTACTGTCAAGAAAGCAAGCGACTCAACTCGCCCTTCATTTGACGGTATTTAGAGAGACATGCCTGGTTCACGCTTCCTTAAGCACATATAGATGAACCTCTTTAGCCGAGAGTTAGAGCTAGCAAACATGCTCTTTGAACACTGCTCGTTTGGCCTGTAGTTCTACTGGTTGAACACTAGTGTGGATCCATGTAGATAAATGCAGGCTGTATCTGGGGAACTTACAACTGAATGTATTTCCACATAGAGTCCATCAGATCCCTGCATCAAATCGTGCCCTTTAGAAGAGGACAATATTTCAACTATTCGCTGGTTAAATTCACCGCCCCCGGGTTCCTCACTCCCTACAACCATCACATTACTTCATTCTATAGGCTGGAAACTTTAACATGGTACCGGACTCCAGAAAACTTCTAACTACAGGTGAATCTTTGGGATTTCAATAGGTTCTCCAACCACAGGAGTCTGGGAGTGTGAACTAACAGGAGATTATAGGAAGCGACTGAAGGCAAAGCTCCTGCTGTAGGAACCCGAGAGTGTGACGGCATAGTGCAGGATACTGGGCAGGACCGTGCGGGTCAGAGGGCACACCGACCTGCCGTTGCTGATCTGGGGAGGCGAGTGTCTGGAGTGGTCCGAGGGCTCCGAGCGCCGGTCGAGAGCGAGAACGGCTGCTTCGTTTCTTGTCGTGGGATCGGTTCGAGTGATCGGACGCTACAGAGTGTATATCGGAAATATCTACCAGACACACACACACACACACACACACACACACACACACACACACACACACACACACACACACACACACACACACACACAGGTTAAGAGAGATGGTTCTTTTAACGATACAGCCACGTAAGTCCAAACAGGTGGCCGAGCCCACACGCACCATCCCTGTCGGAGGCGTTAGGCGGAGGGGAGGCTGTCGTCCAGGTCCGGGAGTGGAGCAGCGTGGCTCTCTCGTCTCTCTGCACCACCATCTTCAACTTGCCCTTGGACCTCTCGATCAGCTTCTTGGCGTCTATCAGGGACAGGTTCTCCGTCACGGTGCCATTTATCTAAGAGAGGACGGGGACCGGGTTAGAGGGGGAACTGAGTCTCGCTACACAAAGGTCTGCGGTGTTATCCACGTTCTCCTGACTGGCCTCCGTCCTCATCCTGCTTCCTCCGTTCACCTCCTCCTCTACAGCCCGTCTCGGGGCTGACCTGCCCCCTCACCTTCAACACCACGTCTCCTTCCTGGATGTTCCCGTCCCTGGCTGCCAGGCTCTCGGGGGAGATGTCCTTCACGAAGATGTGGCTGGCCAGGCGGAGGCCATATTCTGCTTATAAAAGTGAAAAACAGCAGCACACAAGGGCACCATGTTTAGTATCGTAGTGAGCCACAGTCATCGGGCCTTTAATTAAAGCGCATTACGGCTGCGTGAGCTCAGAGGGAAGCGGGCGATCGCGGGGTGGAAGCTAACCTTCATTCTTGCGGGACTTGACCAGGGTGACCTTGGCTGGGCGAGGGGGCAGGTTGGAGGACACGAAGTGGCGGTCCGAGCGCGGAGACAGACTCCGCTCTCTGGAGCCGCTACGCTCGCGTTCGCGCTCCCGCGCCCGCCCAGCCGTTCGCCCCTGCCGCTGCGCCGGCCCGTGGCCCCGCCCCCGCCGTACGTGCTCGGCCCGCTCCTCCCGCTGCGGACCTCGTAGATCTCGTCCTCGTAGCTGTCGTCGTCGTCGTCGTGCTCCGACATGGTCTCGCGCTCCCCGTGCCGCCCCATTGGGGCCTGAACCTTCCTCTTCCGCCTGATGGTCTGAGGAAGAATTCAGTCGTGAATTAGGGGGGGGGGGGGGGGGGGAGGCTGCGTTTTAAAATTCGGCGTACGACCTGCCGTACGACCTGCCGAATTTGACGTCGACGGACGTACTATTTTTGCATTCTTCCGCTCTTGCGCAGCTGACTGCACTGCGTACGCGTGCTCCACGTTATCCATGGAGACCGCGTTGACCATCACGACCCTGTCATTCTCCCTGTGAAGACAACGGGGGGACGTCATTCCACGCAGCGCTCCAGGAGGGGGGGGGGGGGGGGGGGGCAGGGGCGTGCCTGCACAGGCGTGTGAGGACGCTGTGGTGGAAGGGGAGGAGCTTACTGCAGCAGACCCTCCGCAGGACCGCCCTTCAACACGTCGGAGATGACGATGGACGTCTCTCCACTCTGGAAGTGGGGGTTGTCTCTCCCACCTGAGATGGCGATTCCAAACCCAAATCCTGGTGCCTGGAGGAAGGAGCTCAAATGATCATCATTACAAAGACACAAGAAAACAACTCCAATAAACAAAATGGAAACTGAAGTAAACTTACACTTCAGATATGTAACTAATATTAACTTGTCACAATTAGAAAATAAATGAGAGAGAGAGAGAGAGAGAGAGAGAGAGAGAGAGAGAGAGAGAGAGAGAGAGAGAGAGAGAGAGAGAGAGAGAGAGAGAGAGAGAGAGAGAGAGAGAGAGAGAGAGAGAGAGAGAGAGAGAGAGAAGAGAGAGAGAGAGAGAGAGAGGCATGCAGAGAGAGAGAGAGAGAGAAGAGCAGGAGAAGAGAGAGAGAGGCATGCAAGATGAGATACAGGGAGAAGAATAAAA
>NC_135215.1:34510548-34525970 GCF_052324685.1 Brachyhypopomus gauderio | reverse complement strand
GAGAACAAGAGAGAGAGAGAGAGAGCACGCACAAGAGACAGACAGAGCGAGAGAAGAGAGAGAGAGAGCCTGCACAAGAAAGAGAGATGGGAGAGAGAGACTGTGAGAGAGAGAGAGAGAGAGAGAGAGAGAGAGAGAGAGGGCCAGAATATGAGAGTAAGAGAGAGAGTGAGAGTGAGTAAGACGGATCCTGACCAAATACCGGCTCGAGTGACCACAGCCTGGCCATAGAAACGGGGCAGGTATAAACGCTCCTGGCTGCCCAGAGAGAGGCGAATATGTGGTCAGTGTGAGAGTGGGGAAGTGGAGACGGAGCTGCACTTCCTCCTCCACTGCTCAAAATTCAACACAATACCGAGAGCACTTCACACACAGGTTCAAACAAATAATGCCAAACTACCACAGACTCACAGAACCAGAAACATTAGGGATACTCCTAGGGAAAGGGGCACACTGCTCCCCTCGCTGCCCAGTATATATTAACATGTCACCGCGCTGAGAGACAGTGGGTAACACCTAACACCTACCTCACCTACCCACCTCACTTAAAACTGTATATAGATAATAATATGTACATAACACTTATGTACACACCATACTTCCTTTTGTAAATAAAACACCAGATTATATACTGTAATTATTGTTATTTTTTAACCATTGTAATTGTTTTTTGTTACTATTGCTATTTTTTTTTATTATTACCATTACTATTATTATTACTCTATTTTATTTTATTCCATTATTCTATTTTATTTTATTGTTATTATTATTATTATTTTTTGTTTTGTAATGCTTTGGCAATATTGTTGTAACTACAGTCATGCCAATAAAGCTTCTTGAATCTTGAATCTTGAGTGAGAGAGAGAGAGACAGAGAGTAAGAGAGTGAGAGAGAGAGAGACAGAGAGAGAGAGTGTGTGTGTGTGTCTGTGTGTGAGTGTGTCTGTGTGTGTGTGTGAGTGTGTGTGTGGTGGGTGTGTGTGAGTGTGTGAGTTGTGTGAGTGAGTGTGTGTGTGGGGGTGTGTGTGTGTGTGGTGTGTGTGTGTGTGGGGGGGGGGGGGGGTGTGGTGTGTGTGTGTGCGGTGTGTGTGTGTGGTGTGTGTGGTGTGTGTGTGTGTGTGTGTGTGTGGTGTGGGTGTGTGTGTGTGTGTGGGGTGGGGGGGGGGGGGGGGGGGTGCTGGAAGCAGAAACAGGGGGCGTGACGCACCTTCACCGGCTGCCTGCTGCCATTCACACCTCAGCAGCTCCCTATTCTGATGCGAATTAATCTACTCCTCCTCTGGGACACACACACACACACACACACACACACACACACACACACACACACACACACACACACACACACACACACATACACACACACACACACACACACACCACCCTGGGAATAACTAATGAAGAAACACAACCTTGGCAGGGGAAGAAGGGCTTGCTCACGTTTTATGTCCCCAGGACCAGAACAGAGTCGGGGTTCCATGTCCATGGTGGATGAGGTGGAGTGAACATGAACGGTGGGTGCTACATGAACCAGTGTACGTACTCTATAGAGAAGTGTACGTACTCTAAAGAGAAGTGTACGTACTCTAAAGGGAAGTGTACGTACTCTAAAGGGAAGTGTACGTACTCTATAGAGAAGTGTACGTACTCTACTAAAGAGAAGTGTACGTACTCTAAAGGGAAGTGTACGTACTCTAAAGGGAAGTGTACGTACTCTATAGAGAAGTGTACGTACTCTAAAGGGAAGTGTACGTACTCTAAAGGGAAGTGTACGTACTCTAAAGGGAAGTGTACGTACTCTAATAGAGAAGTGTACGTACTCTATAGAGAAGTGTACGTACTCTATAGAGAAGTGTACGTACTCTAAAGGGAAGTGTACGTACTCTAAAGGGAAGTGTACGTACTTTAAAGGGAAGTGTACGTACTCTATAGAGAAGTGTACGTACTCTATAGAGAAGTGTACGTACTCTAAAGGGAAGTGTACGTACTCTAAAGGGAAGTGTACGTACTCCTAAAGGGAAGTGTACTTACTATAAAGAGAAGTGTACGTACTCTATAGAGAAGTGTACGTACTCTAAAGGGAAGTGTACGTACTCTAAAGGGAAGTGTACGTACTCTAAAGGGAAGTGTACGTACTATAAAGAGAAGTGTACGTACTCTATAGAGAAGTGTACGTACTCTAAAGGGAAGTGTACGTACTCTAAAGGGAAGTGTACGTACTCTAAAGGGAAGTGTACGTACTTTAAAGGGAAGTGTACGTACTCTATAGAGAAGTGTACGTACTCTATAGAGAAGTGTACGTACTCTAAAGGGAAGTGTACGTACTCTAAAGGGAAGTGTACTTACTATAAAGAGAAGTGTACGTACTCTATAGAGAAGTGTACGTACTCTAAAGGGAAGTGTACGTACTCTAAAGGGAAGTGTACGTACTCTAAAGGGAAGTGTACGTACTCTATAGAGAAGTGTACGTACTCTATAGAGAAGTGTACGTACTCTAAAGGGAAGTGTACGTACTCTAAAGGGAAGTGTACGTACTCTAAAGGGAAGTGTACGTACTCTATAGAGAAGTGTACGTACTCTATAGAGGAAGTGTACGTACTCTAAAGGGAAGTGTACGTACTCTAAAGGGAAGTGTACGTACTCTAAAGGGAAGTGTACGTACTCTAAAGGGAAGTGTACGTACTCTGAAGGGAAGTGTACGTACTCTATAGAGAAGTGTACGTACTCTATAGAGAAGTGTACGTACTCTAAAGGGAAGTGTACGTACTCTAAAGGGAAATGTACGTACTCTAAAGGGAAGTGTACGTACTCTAAAGGGAAGTGTACATACTCTAAAGGGAAGTGTACGTACTCTAAAGGGAAGTGTACGTACTCTAAAGGGAAGTGTACGTACTATAAAGGGAAGTGTGTACGTACTCTATAGAGAAGTGTACGTACTCTAAAGGGAAGTGTACGTACTCTAAAGGGAAGTGTACGTACTATAAAGGGAAGTGTACGTACTATAAAGGGAAGTGTACGTACTCTATAGAGAAGTGTACGTACTCTAAAGGGAAGTGTACGTACTATAAAGAGAAGTGTACGTACTCTATAGAGAAGTGTACGTACTCTAAAGGAAGTGTACGTACTCTAAAGGGAAGTGTACGTACTCTAAAGAGAAGTGTACGTACTCTGTAGAGAAGAGTACGTACTCTATAGAGAAGAGTACGTACTCTATAGAGAAGAGTACGTACTCTAAAGAGAAGTGTACGTACTCTAAAGAGAAGAGCACGTACTCTAAAGAGAAGAGCACGTACTCTAAAAAGAAGAGTACATACTCTAAAGAGAAGAGTACATACTCTAAAAAGAAGGACAACAGAGTCTCCCAAGTACTGAGGAGAGTGAGTGTTAAGTTGTTACATTTGTCAACTGTGATTTTCACCCCATTCGAAATGTTGTCCTCTGCATTTACCCATCTGTGCAATTAGAACACACACACACACACACACACACACACACACACACACACACACACACACACACACACACACACACACACACGCACACGCACACGCACACACACACATAGTGATTATACACGTGGGCAGCCCTAGACCAGGCTAGTCAGTCATGGCCTGGGAATCGAACCCAAGACACTCCGGTCAGAAGACCACCAGACCATGACTGCCCCTAGTGTGTTTGTTGTGAGAGAGAGTGAGAGAGAGATCATTCTATTCTATCTACCTAGTCATTCCATCGTGTACACTGTGTAAAACTAATATGTCATTGTGTGTATGAGGGTGTGACGGTAACAGCAAGGAAAGCAAATGGCAAAGGGGAGACCACAGTCAGAAACAACGGTTACCGGCTCGGACCGGCTCGGACCGGCTCAGACCCGTCCGTATGAAGAGAGCAGAGTGGCGATGGGAAGTGGAGCTGAGCAGTGAAGTTGAAGTGCCGGAGGTTCCAGTCTGGACCGGCCATTTTCGGGCGCCCAGAGAGGGGGCCCACGGCACCGGGCAGCCAGCCGGGTCTGCGGGGGCCACGGGTGGACCCAGTCTCCACACTTCAACTGGGGGTCACTGGGCCAAGTAAATGATTTGGGTCCCAAATGGCCTTGGGCTAATGGGCTAATCTCTCTCTCTTATTAAATGCTATCAGCCTCCATTAGAGGCAGTGCGGGCCTGATGTGAGTGGAAGAGTGAGCGCAGAGAGGAGAGGGAGTTTAAAGTGGCGTGGCCCGTCACTACACTCACTCAGCCATGGCAGAGGAGAGGGGGGACAGGCACACAAACACACACACACCCCAACACACACACACACACCAACACACGCACACACCAACACGCACACGAACTCTCCCACCCACACGGCCCCCTTTTAAACTCTAAAAGCGGTTGCACACTTGTACTCTACGAAAAACACACAGATAAATACAACAAAAACAACGACTCTGTCATAATTTCCGTGGGTTGCTCTCTGTCACACACTATAAATCCAGCAGTACGTGTTCCAGTCCCCTGTTCTCTCCCTCTCTCCCCTTCCCCTCTCTGGGTGACTTTCGACAGCAGTTCTGGGCGAGTGTGTTAATCATGAGAGATGACCAATAAGGCCCAAGATAAGGGCTCCAACAGGCAGGGCGTGGGGGGGGGGGGGGGGTGGAAGAGGGTGGCGGTCACCTCCAGGCCTCTGGCTGCTGACCAAGCGGATGCTACGGGCAGCGGTGTCCTGCCTGGGGGGCTGCCTAGGGCCAGATGAGCCCTGGAGGCCCCCCGAGGGCCCGATCCACCACCAGCACCAGCAGCAGCAGATGCCCAGACAACACGTCCAGCCGCCCGGTGCCCAGCGCGGCCTCTCCGTGCACCCCAGCCACCCCGAGGAGAACCGTGAGCAGAAACACGGGGCAGGTCCGCTCCAACGGCCCAGCCGGAGTGCAGCAGGGCGGGGCCACGGCCCCCGGCGCCTGCTGACAAAGGGCCTCGACCCCATCAGACCCCACAATACATCCTCCAGGAGAGCTGCACATATTTTTGGCCATTTGTCAAACCACCGCGACCCAAGCCCTACCACAGGCTGGACTTCTAAACCCTGCCGATGCAGCAGGATCCGATACAAGGGTCCACTGTACCGACGGTGCGGGTGCTGCTCCTCGTAGTGCCGGAGTCCCGCAGCTGTGCTAACAACTCACCTGGGAGCACAGACCTGACGAATGCCCCTTACACAGAAACAATGGAGCGTCTGACACACAGGGGGACTCTTCGCAATTAGATCATAATTACAGCGTATCAGTCTAATTACTGCACACGTCGTGCAATTAATGATTATTTACAGCCACGACTGCTGCACTCGTGTATGACAGACAGAAGCAGGCGTAACATCACAAATGAATCGACGGCAGCGTTTCAGCCGGAGAGACGTGCGTTTCTTCCGGTCCCCCCCCCCACCCCCCCCCACCCCACCCCCCCGTCTTTGAGAGCCAATGTCACTGTTCCTTCCACCACGATACGTAACTTCATGAAAGCTGCGCCAGTAATTGATTTAACTGGGAGACTGTGAAGGACTTCAAAGTCTGTGGAGATGAGATTGATGGAATTATGTAGTAAGGTTGAGATACTTATTTATTGACCAGGGAGAGGGGGGGGGGGGCGGCGTCTGATGAGAGAGGCTGGACCTTTTGCCCCCCCCTGCTGATTTGATAGCTCCGTAATGGAGTCGGGGAGAGGGAGGGGTCAAGCACTCACTCTGCACTCAGACCACCACCAGGAAGGCAGAACCCGGCCGGCCCACGGGTCTCCTCTCTGCTTTAAACTGCAGGAGGAGTGCGATGATACTTTTAATTAGGAAATGGTCAGGATGACGGGCGGAGGGCAAGAGGATGAAGGCAGGGTGTGAAGACCAGCAGAACCTTTAACGTTCTCGGTGGCGCTGGGGGTGGAAGGAAGCGTACAGCGTCTCCCATTAAGACCCGGAGCACACCTGTCTCGTTCCTCTGGAGCTGAGGACCTGACAGATTTACTCACAGTTTCTTTGCTTTGAAGGCCTCTGCGAATTCCCGGACACTTCTCAGGGAAGCCAAGTCCAGTGGCATGGCCTCAACGCGAGCTTTCTTCTGTACAGACAGACAGACAGAGAGACAGAGAGACAGACAGAAAGAACAAACAAACGAGAGCCCATATTTAGCACACAGCATCTCAATCATCCATCACCATCACACAGATATGCGGGAGGCTGGAGGCAAGAGGTTGTTCTTCTCCACCTGTGCATTACTCCGGGTGCTGGATGGCCCCGGGGCTTTAGCCACTGATATACCGACATGCCCGCATTTAAATCAACTCTCTATCCCCACCTATAAATCAGGGGTGCATTTCCAGCAGGAAGACTTGGACAGTCTGGGCCCGGATAGCATCTCCATATGCTTTTTATGGCACTTTTATGATTCCCCGCACTCACCGCACTGAATCCACTCAGTATTTTACACTAAGTGAGCAGCGAGGCCGTTGCAGGAAGCCTGTGCTCTTATGAAGTCTGTAATGGCATATAGAATAGGCTCACCCAGATAAATAATGGATGGAAAAAGCCAAACCCGCAATAATGGTGGCGCTCAGCGCTGGCCTTTTAAGTTTACCTTTGATCGCCCCGTAATGTGATCAATAAGAAGAAAGGTGTATAAATCACTCCAAAAGATATAATCATAGACTGGCTGGTCACAGGTCAATCGTGGGGTCCCTGGAGAGAGAAAGCAGCTGTGTAGAAATGCCACCCGCAGCTCCCTGGTCCATCTAGGCCTGAAGGCTGAACCATCAACCACCTTAGTACCAGAGAGCTAAACACCCCGCCGTGTTCACTCCAGCTCAGTACGATGAGCTCAAACACCCCGCCGTGTTCACCTCAGTACGAAAGAGCTCAAACACCCCGCCGTGTTCACCTCAGTACGAAAGAGCTCAAACACCCCGCCGTGTTCACTCCACCTCAGTTTGAGAGAGCTCAAACAGCCCGCCGTGTTCACTCCACCTCAGTTTGAGAGAGCTCAAACACCCCGCCATGTTCACTCCACCTCGGTACAAGAGAGTTCAAACACCCCTTCTTGAACACAGTCTAGGGATGTCACAATACCAGAAATGTATTGATCTCTACCAATACCACTAAAATGATACGATTCTCAATACCAATTTCGATATCATGACAAAAAAAATGTATAGAGTAAATTTATGGTTATCAACATAAACATTTTTTTCAGCAAAAAAAATGGTTTCTAATCATACTTTAGTACTTCAGAAATTATTTTATATACAGATTCGCAAAATAGCTAAAAGGTAACCTGAGTTGCTATAAACACAGTCTGCTAATGCAGAATAAATTCAGTTTATATAGCTTTTTAAATATGAACTTGTTACATTTACGTCTCTGGTTATGAACTACTGCAGCATTAGCCTAAACAAGCTAACGTTAGCCATTTCCGAATGTTGTGTGCTGACCATGATAAGAGATGCAGCTGTCGCAGTTTACAAACAATAACGGTAACATTTCAGGTTACAAACAAAACTCGTTCACTTTGAACTCTTTGTGCAGCTCTGGATGTCTGAGGTGCTTCGCTAAATTTGTGGTGTCTCCCTCTACTGTCAAGTGTTTTTGACACACTGTTTTGCATAATGTCTTTTGCGCTATACATTTGACCCTGGTCATCTGACTCAAACGCAAAAATAGGCCCTTTTCACACTTCCGCATTTTTTCTTCGGAAGCTCTCGTCGCAGGGTAAAGTTACTTTCGTTAAACAGTAAACAATGGCAGAGTCCAAGAACAAGAGCTTTAACACTTTCATAATTTAGCATAATTCTGAACAACACATCTCTAGATCACCACCAATGTTCACTCCACCACAGCACGAGTGAGTGTGAACACTCCACCACAGCACGAGTGAGTGTGAACCACTCCACCACAGCACGAGTGAGTGTGAACACTCCACCACAGCACGAGTGAGTGTGAACACTCCTCACACAGCACGAGTGAGCGTAAACACTCCTCACACAGCACGAGTGAGCGTAAACACTCCTCACACAGCACGAGTGAGCGTAAACACTCCTCACCACAGCTACCGAGGTGAGCGTGAAACACTCCTCACACAGCACGAGTGAGCGTGAACACTCCTCACACAGCACGAGTGAGCGTGAACACTCCACCACAGCATTGAGTGAGCGTGAACACTCTCCACCACAGCACGAGTGAGCGTGAACACTCCACCACAGCACGAGTGAGCGTGAACACTCCACCACAGCACGAGTGAGCGTGAACACTCCTCACACAGCACGAGTGAGCGTGAACACTCCTCACACAGCACGAGTGAGCGTGAACACTCCACCACAGCACGAGTGAGCGTGAACACTCCTCACACAGCACGAGTGAGCGTGAACACTCCTCACACAGCACGATGAGCGTGAACACTCCAACCACAGCACGAGTGAGCGTGAACACTCCTCACACAGCACGAAGTGAGCGTGAACACTCCTCACACAGCACGAGTGAGCATGAACACTCCTCACACAGCACGATGTGAGCGTGAACACTCCTCACACAGCACGATCGGTGAGCGTGAACACTCCCTCACACAGCACGAGGTGAGCGTGAACACTCCTCACACAGCACGAGTGAGCGTGAACACACAGCCGTTTTCACTCCTCCCTCGTCTTTGTTCTTTTCCGTCAGCGTGAGCAGGCTGTGCACTAGGCTAGCGCGGTTGCCCTCCTGTCTCCACCAGCGTGTGGGCTGAGGGCGGTGTCTGATGAATGCGCACCTGAATTGTGCTAGTATTACGCTGGGCATAAGAGACAGTGAGCGGGCGGGAGGGTGGGCGGGGCTTGATGACCCACTGGCAGGTTAACCCGCTTTCTCCCCGCCAGCCAGGCGTCAGCTAGCCAATAAGCAGCGCTAATCAAGCACTCTGTGATAAGGGCCTCTGAGCAGCCGGGAACAGTGCGGAGCCACAATGAGCCCAAAACAATCAGGTCTGTTCACACACACACACACACACACACACACACACACACACACACACACACACACACACACACACACAGGCTCCAGTGCTCATTTAGATATAGCCAAATACAAAACAGCAGCACCACCACTAGGAATATAATTGCTTATTATATGGCATTATCCGGTGGGTCTTGACTGGTGCCTGTTATGGTTGTGTAGTAGTACAGTATGTCTGTTAAAGGTTTCTCATGTCACGTCTCCTCAGAAATCAGAAGATCTAAAACGATGCCAGACTGATATATATCACAACATGCATCTCATGTTCTATTGCTGAGATAACCTCACACACACACACACACACACACACACACACACACACACACACACACACCACACACACACACACACACACACACACACAGTAATGTTGTGTAACATGAAGTCAGTCCAACCAAGATAATAAAGTACTTCTTGGCTGAATGGTTTATCCTTCATATAGGATCCTATCAAATAGGTTTGTGCTAAAGAAGATGATTGAACTAAAGATGATCCACAAGAGAGGAGGTCTGTGTTAGAGATGGGGGCAGACCCACTGACTATCACACAAGAGAGAGGAGGTCTGTGTTAGAGATGGGGCAGACCCACTGACTATCACACAAGAGAGGAGGTCTGTGTTAGAGATGGTGCAGACCCACTGACTATCACACAAGAGGAGAGGAGGTCTGTGTTAGAGATGGGGCAGACCCACTGACTATCATACAAGAGAGAGGGAGGTCTGTGTTAGAGATGGGGCAGACCCACGGACTATCATGCAAGAGAGAGGAGGTCTGTGTTAGAGAAGGTGCAGACCCGCTGACTATCATACAAGAGAGAGGAGGTCTGTGTTAAAGATGGTGCAGGACTCACTGACTATCATACAAGAGAGAGGAGGTCTGTGTTAAAAGATGGGGCAGACACACTGACTGTCATACGAAGAGAGGAGGTCTGTGTCAGAGATGGGGCAGACCCACTGACTATCACACAAGAGAGGAGGTCTGTGTTAGAGATGGGGGCAGACCCACTGACTATCACACAAGAGAGAGGAGGTCTGTGTTAGAGATGGGGCAGACCCACTGACTATCACACAAGAGAGAGGAGGTCTGTGTTAGAGATGGTGCAGACCCACTGCACTATCATACAAGAGAGAGGAGGTCTGTGTTAGAGATGGGGCAGACCCACTGACCGTCAGAGGTACACTGTCAGTATATTGGACTCAGAACACACAGTCACTGTTTGCTGTGTAATTCAAACAGGACTGAGACTATTGAGACTATTAGAACCGTGGCCATTTGTGTGTGTGTGTGTATTCTGTGAGTGTGTGTGTGTATTCTGTAAGTGTGTGTGAGGTGCGCATGTTTAGTTAACTCTGGTAATAAGAATGTTGGGTGCTATAAATGCTGCTGATGGATATGAAAATGTTTCAAAGTCATGCATGACAGAGTCTCTTCACCAAAAGCGACAGATTACAAAAGATCACTGTCTGATCATATTAATGACAGGAAGAACAACACAGTTGCACAGCGCATTTGTGTGCGTGCGTGTGTGTGCGTGTGTGTGTGTGTGTGTGTGTGTGTGTGTGTGTGTGTGTGTGTGTGTGTGTGTGTGTGTGTGGTGTGTGTGTGTGTGTGTGTGTGACTTATTTTCATGCTCCAGTAGCCAGGGTTGTCAGGCTCTACTGTGTGAACACCGCAACACTAGAAACAACAGCTGGTGTGAAGCACCGAGTGCAGACATGAAGACTAATGACTAAATGAGACAACAGTTTTCCATGAGCGCTGTCTGTGATGGGAGGCGTGTGCTGCGTGTTGGCCCTGGCACCAGCACTACCACACACCCCGGTGCAGGGTGAGAACCACGCTACGCCCACACTCACCAGCCCTTGCACTTACCAGAGTCTGAAGATGGTCCTGGAGAAGCTCGCTGGAGAGGATGAGGGCCCTCTCCACCCGCCTCTCCACCACGCCTCTCCACCCCCCCACGCTCTTTCTCTCCCTGTCCTTCTCCCTCCATCTCTCCCTTTCTCTCATTAACTCTCCGCTGCTATCCATTAGCCGGAGCGATTAAGAATACACGCGCTCCCTGGTTCCCCTCTCCTTACAGCCTTCAGCGAGCGCCAGCCGTCAACAGGAGCACAGCACAGAGCAGCGCACTGTCATAGATAAATTACCGGGCCCCTCCAAAAACCATTTATCTATTTGGGGCCGTGTGTGATAGGGACCTTGTCAGACTGCACAGTCCCCCCCCCCCCCCCCCCCCCACTTCCTCCATTCAAAAGCTAAATCATATGAAAACGGTGATAGAACATTACCATATGACACGCATGCCCAGACGTTGCTGGCAGGCTCTCGCTCTCCTGTGTGTGAGACAGCGTGCGGCACGCGGGGGCCACGGTCACACACAGCAGACAAACGGCGTGCAGAAAGATCATTCTTCACTAGAGAGCCAGAGACTTGGAGGAAAAGAGGATGAAGTAGGAAGGAGAGGGAGAGAAACGGAGAGAATGACGACACTGGATTTTCTCTCTCTCTGCCTCTGCGGGATTGGGAATATGGAGCCTCTTTCCAGCTGGGCTGTCCTGTCTTCACTCCCTCAGGAGTTCCGTCAGCTCACATAACCGCACAAACGTCTTCCACCTGCCGCTCTGAGCCCCGCCGACGTCCATTAGTTATGCCTGCTCTCTAGTGCGGCGCATCGCTCTCTCATGTCTGCGGATTGGGACACTAACGGTACATGACACTCTGAAACGAAGCAGGTGTTCTGAGAACAAGTGGTGGGGCGAAAGACTAGTTAGCAGGGACAAGCGTGTCCCGCGTTCACTCCTGAGCAGTCCCGCCACGTCCCGCCTCGACGGTGCCGCGGGTCGGACCAGCCACGGGTCGGACCAGCCGCGCGGGGGGACGTCTTTCCTTCAGACGCGCGTCTCCCCGCCGGGCGTCCCACCTACAGCTGCAGCAGGGTCAGCAGGGTCAGTCTCTTCAGAGGCAGCGATGGTAAAAGATCTCAAAGAAGACGACAACACACCGCTGTCCGGAGGAGAGCCAGCCACGTCACCAACTAGTAATTCCACTGTCACAAAGGAGTGTCAGAATTCATGGCGTTTCCTCTCACCGGCTGGGCAGGGAGGTAGCCTGCTCCCAGCACACGGCCGAGCTCCCGGGGAGGCTAGCTGGTTTGGTGGGAGTTAGCTGCAGCTGAAATAGTGCTAGCAAATGATTTGATGTATGTGAGATGGAGAGGCGACAAACAGGTTTATTTTTGCAGTGATGGTGCAGGCAGCCCCAGGACACCCCCCCCCCCCCAACCCGCAGGGCCACGCGATTTATCATGAAGAGGAAGTGAGGAAGATGGGCTGAGAGCAGGACAGGAAATAGAGGAGGGCTGAATTTAACGCAGCCCCAGTGTCCCCAAAGTCAGGTTGGCTCCCAGACAAATACACTTTTCATTAAGGAACTAGCGCATGGTGTGTATGTTTGAGGCAGTCCCAAACACACAATCACGCCAGACGAAACAGGGACGGGAGAAGCTGCTCATACAATAACGCTCACGTGCGCCAGGTCTGTTACTGGTGTCATTCCAGCAGCCTAGACGAAATTACCAAATAAAACAATTTCAGCATAAAACTATTGTTTTTCATTCACCCAATATTTCTACTATAAAAACACCAGTGCAAACGGTTTCTTGCAGAGAGGTGAGTGGGGAGAGGGGAGATTAGGGTTGGGGGAGAGGGGAGATCGGGGATGGGGGAGAGGGGAGAGGGGAGATTGGGGGAGAGGGGGGGGTTGGGGGAGAGGGGAGAGGGGGGGGGTTGGGGGAGAGTGGAGAGGGGAGATCGGGAATGGGGGAGAGGGGAGAGGGGAGAGGGGGGGTTGGGGGAGAGGGGAGAGGGGAGGGGGGGGGGTTGGGGGAGAGGGGAGATTGGGGGAGAGGGGGGGGTTGGGGGAGAGGGGAGAGGGGAGGGGGGGGGTTGGGGGAGAGGACTTGCAGGGGAGGGGGTGAGCAGCTCGGACACCTGCTTTTCTCTGCAGATTGAAGTCTTGCGAAGAAAATAAAGTTTATTGCCTGGAAAGAGGAGGGAAAAAAGGCATGTAGAAGCATTAAAGCGACAGAGGTGAACAATTAGACAGATGGGCAGGAAAGAGAGAGAAGGAGAGAGAGAGGGAGAGAGAGAGGAGGGGTTAGTGAGAGAGAAAGAGAGAGGGAGAAAGAAAGGGGGCGAATACATGAACGGAATCATTCAGGAATTTTATGAGGAGTCTGACAAGCCCACATCTCTTCAAGGACACAGGCACAAGAGGCAAAGTGCGAGAGGCTTCGTCTGGCTAACTTTGTGCTAAGTGCTGAGTGAGCAAGCAGTGGAGGACAGCCTGAAAACACGGGTGGAGGTTAGTGTGAGAGAACAAGGGTGGAGGTTAATCTGAGGGAACAAGGGTGGAGGTTAGTGTGAGAGAACAAGGGTGGAGGTTAGTGTGAGAGAACAAGGGTGGAGGTTAATCTGAGGGAACAAGGGTTGGAGGTTAGTGTGAGGGAACAGGGGGTGGAGGTTAGTCTGAGAGAACAAGGGTGGAGGTTAATCTGAGGGAACAAGGGTGGAGGTTAGTGTGAGAGAACAAGGGTGGAGGTTAGTGTGAGGGAACAAGGGTGGAGGTTAGTGTGAGAGAACAAGGGTGGAGGTTAGTCTGAGAGAACAAGGGTGGAGGTTAGTGTGAGAGAACAAGGGTGGAGGTTAATCTGAGGGAACAAGGGTGGAGGTTAGTGTGAGAGAACAAGGGTGGAGGTTAGTGTGAGAGAACAAGGGTGGAGGTTAGTCTGAGAGAACAAGGGTGGAGGTTAGTCTGAGAGAACAAGGGTGGAGGTTAGTGTGAGAGAACAAGGGTGGAGGTTAATCTGAGGGAACAAGGGTGGAGGTTAGTGTGAGAGAACAAGGGTGGAGGTTAGTGTGAGAGAACAAGGGTGGAGGTTAGTGTGAGGGAACAAGGGTGGAGGTTAGTCTGAGGGAACAAGGGTGGAGGTTAGTCTGAGAGAACAAGGGTGGAGGTTAGTGTGAGAGAACAAGGGTGGAGGTTAGTCTGAGAGAACAAGGGTGGAGGTTAGTCTGAGAGAACAAGGGTGGAGGTTAGTGTGAGGGAACAAGGGTGGAGGTTAGTGTGAGGGAACAAGGGTGGAGGTTAGTGTGAGAGAACAAGGGTGGAGGTTAGTGTGAGAGAACAAGGGTGGAGGTTAGTGTGAGAGAACAAGGGTGGAGGTTAGTGTGAGGGAACAAGGGTGGAGGTTAGTGTGAGAGAACAAGGGTGGAGGTTAGTGTGAGAGAACAAGGGTGGAGGTTAATCTGAGGGAACAAGGGTGGAAGTTAATCTGAGAGAACAAGAGTGGAGGTTAGTCTGAGAACAAGGGTGGAGGTTAGTGTGAGAGAACAAGGGTGGAGGTTAGTGTGAGAACAAGGGTGGAGGTTAGTCTGAGAACAAGGGTGGAGGTTAATCTGAGGGAACAAGGGTGGAGGCTAATCTGAGAGAACAAGGGTGGAGGTTAGTCTGAGAGAACAGAGGTGGAGGTTAATCTGAGAGAACACGGGTGGAGGTTAGTGTGAGAGAACAAGGGTGGAGGTTAGTCTGAGGGAACAAGGGTGGAGGTTAGTCTGAGGGAACAAGGGTGGAGGTTAATCTGAGAGAACAAGGGTGGAGGTTAGTGTGAGAGAACAAGGGTGGAGGTTAGTGTGAGAGAACAAGGGTGGAGGCTAATCTGAGAGAACAAGGGTGGAGGTTAATCTGAGGGAACAAGGGTGGAGGTTAGTGTGAGAGAACAAGGGTGGAGGTTAGTCTGAGAGAACAAGGGTGGAGGTTAGTCTGTGAGAACAAGGGTGGAGGTTAGTCTGAGGGAACAAGGGTGGAGGTTAGTGTGAGAACAAGGGTGGAGGTTAGTGTGAGAGAACAAGGGTGGAGGTTAGTGTGAGAGAACAAGGGTGGAGGTTAGTCTGAGGGAACAAGGGTGGAGGATAGTGTGAGTGAACAAGGGTGGAGGTTAGTGTGAGAGAACAAGGGTGGAGGTTAGTCTGAGAGAACAAGGGTGGAGGTTAGTGTGAGAGAACAAGGGTGGAGGTTAGTGTGAGAGAACAAGGGTGGAGGTTAGTGTGAGAGAACAAGGGTGGAGGTTAATCTGAGGGAACAAGGGTGGAGGTTAGTGTGAGAGAACAAGGGTGGAGGTTAATCTGAGAGAACAAGGGTGGAGGTTAATCTGAGAGAACAAGGGTGGAGGTTAATCTGAGGGAACAAGGGTGGAGGTTAGTCTGAGAGAACAAGGGTGGAGGTTAGTGTGAGAGAACAAGGGTGGAGGTTAGTGTGAGGGAACAAGGGTGGAGGTTAATCTGAGAGAACAAGGGTGGAGGTTAGTCTGAGAGAACAGAGGTGGAGGTTAATCTGAGAGAACAAGGGTGGAGGCTGG